>NC_135856.1:29030314-29217814 GCF_031162955.1 Sander vitreus | reverse complement strand
AGAATATTGTGAAAAGGTTCAATATTGAAGACACCTGGTGCCACACTCTAATCAGCTAATGAACTCAAAACACCTGCAAAGGCCTTTAAATGGTCTCTCAGTCTAGTTCTGTAGGCTACACAATCATGGGGAAGACTGCTGACTTGACAGCTGTCCAAAAGACGACCATTGACAAAGAGGGTGGCTGTTCACAGAGCTCTGTGTCCAAGCACATTAATAGAGAGGTGAAGGGAAGGAAAAGATGTGGTAGAAAAAAGTATACAAGCAATAGGGGTAACCTCACCCTGGAGAGGATTGTGAAACAAAACCCATTCAAAAATGTGGGGGAGATTCACAAAGAGTGGACTGCAGCTGGAGTCAGTGCTTCAAGAACCACCATGCACAGACGTAAGCAAGACATGGGTTTCAGCTGTCACATTCCTTATGTCAAGTCACTCCTGAACAAGACACAGCATCAGAAGCGTCTCGCTTGGGCTAAAGATAAAAAGGACTGGACTGCTGCTGAGTGGTCCAAAGTTATGTTCTCTGATGAAAGTACATTTTGCATTTCCTTTGGAAATCAAGGTCCCAGAGTCTGGAGGAAGAGAGGAGAGGCACAGAATCCATGTTGCTTGAAGTCCAGTGTAAAGTTTCCACAGTCAGTGATGGTTTGGGGTGCCATGTCATCTGCTGGTGTTGGTCCACTGTGTTTTCTGAGGTCCAGGGTCAACGCAGCCGTCTACCAGGAAGTTTTAGAGCACTTCATGCTTCCTGCTGCTGACCAACTTTATGGAGATGCAGATTTCATTTTCCAACAGGACTGCACACAGTGCCAAAGCTACCAGTACCTGGTTTAAGGCCCATGGTATCCCTGTTCTTAATTGGCCAGCAAACTCGCCTGACCTTAACCCTATAGAAAATCTATGGGGTATTGTGAAGAGGATGATGCGATGTGCCAGACCCAACAATGCAGAAGAGCTGAAGGCCACTATCAGAGCAACCTGGGCTCTCCTAACACCTGAGCAGTGCCACAGACTGATCAACTCCATGCCACGCCGCATTGCTGCAGGAATTCAGGCAAAAGGAGCCCCAACTAAGTATTGAGTGCTGTACATGCTCATACTTTTCAGTTGGCCAACATTTCTAAAAATCCTTTTTTTGTATTGGTCTTAAGTAATATTCTAATTTTCTGAGATACTGAATTTGGGGTTTTCATTAGTTGTCAGTTATCATCACAATTAAAATAAACACTTAATCCATCAGTTTGTGTGGAATGAATGTATACATTATACAAGTTTCACTTTTTGAATGGAATTACTGAAATAAATCAACTTTTTCATGATATTCTAATTAAATGACCAGCACCTGTATGTTATCAGGGATGTGTGATACAAAATAATACTGTACTACTGTAAACGCTAATCAATATCCACGTCTCAACAAGTCCCTCCCTAGCCTCTGATTAGCCAGTACTTGTTGCCTTCGTTGGTTGGATTGGTTAGGTTTAGTTTTTTATATTTATATTTACAGGTTATGTTGTCTAGGCCATAACAAAGACATTGCCTTGTTTAATGTCAAGTTATCATACCACAGAGATTGTTGTCTTGGTTAATGTGCTACAAATAGGCCGGAACAATTTCTTTGTGATTAACATTTTTTATTGCTTTAAACAAAATAAAAAGCATTCAGTTTACAACATGAACACATCCCCTCCCATCCTGACAATCCTAATGCATTAAAATAAGTTGAACAATGATACATCACAAAATACATTCTTCAAAATGTTCTTTTAGGAAGGCTAAAAAAAAATGTTTCTTCAATGGATATAAAATAATTGTCTATAAATGATTTATATGAAGGGCTATTTGTTCTGACTACTTGATAGCCTCAATGTGGTAGTTGCCACATTGTCCAAAAGGCAATACCAGACAAAACCCATGTATCTGAAAGTGAATCGAGCATACTTCCCTATGTTCATTAACCGATCTGTGTTCTCCTGAAGCCTGAAACCCTGCCCATCTAGCATTCCAAACATGCAAAAACAAACTTCCCTTCAGGTTTATTGCTGATAGTGCAAAATCCATAGACCATAAGCCTCCTCTTATCTACAGTTTTGGTGGCGACGGCCAGTCCAGCCAATGCCCTGCCTCGCCCCTCCGTGTGCAG
This sequence comes from Sander vitreus, assembly GCF_031162955.1. NCBI lineage: Eukaryota > Metazoa > Chordata > Actinopteri > Perciformes > Percidae > Sander > Sander vitreus. The sequence goes on along the minus strand of NC_135856.1, from coordinate 29,215,669 downwards.
GTTAATGAACAGTGATTGGGTAAACACCAGGCAGGACAGGACATGCAGGACACAGGCTTTCAATGCCACCCGGTTGAAAAAAAGAGAGACGAAACCGAGATAAAGGCACGCTGAGATAAGCGGTGAGAGTTCCCACTAGAATTCAAAGTGAAACCCAGGTGTCTGTGTTCGATTCTGCTGTCCTCATCAGTCTTTTCCCTATTTGTCTTTGCCTGCCTTCACACACCCGACTTGTCACATCTTACCCACTGCCATTCATATCTTATTCCTACAATTTCTCACCATATCTCTCTCCCCCACTGCTCACATATCTCTCTCCTCTCCTCCGTCTGGCTCTGTCTCTCTTCAGAGACCATTCCCTGTCTCCCACCCTCACCCCTCTCCGACCCCTCCTCTGGTCTGTTCTGAGCTAATTTTCCCTGGCTTATCAGCCACAACTGGCACGTTCCTGGGGTCAAGTGCATTATATGTTAGGCTGTTTTGCATGCATGCATTTTTCATGTTAGTCTGTGCAAATGTGTCTCTGTGTGTGTGTGTGTGGGTGGATGGGTGGATGTGTGATGCATTACTCTTTCTATTACATGATGATCCAACGGTGATCCAATTTCCCCCCACTGACCTCTCCATCTCAGACGCTTGCTTTATATACTATAGTATTATAGTAATTAAATCCCTTCAACACACCACTGTACCATTTACAATTTGAAAGTTAGCTTCTACAGAGTGACCCAGGCCCCCAGGAAGTGCACCAGGCTTGGAAGCAAATTGAACATAGTCTTTTTCCCATAGACTTACATGGCGAAGGAAATGTCTGTAAATCAGTGGATACATTTTAATCCTGCGAAATGACTCGTTTCACTATCAGAATTTGATTTATTCGCCCCGATAACATTCAGAAAGTCTAGAAGAGCTGCACGCTTAAATCATTTAATCCCCATTCAAGTTAGCGTAGCGCTAAACCGGAATTAGCCAGCTCGGCCGGCGGAGGTCTCTAGTGCGCCTGCTGTATGGACCGCACAATGCGGAAGCAGTGCAGATCATCCAGGTGATTTTTGGCTTCATGAAGGCTTCATGCACCACTGAGCAACTCTCTTAGGAATGAACGGGGCTCCGCCTCGAACACTGTATCCAGTTGGGGTGACCCCTGTGCAATTAGTTTTGTCCAAATAAAGAAACGCCATAAAACGTACGACTGCAAACCAACCAACAATAACATCAACCCAAATGATCACTACAAAATATGACAAAGAGCTGAAATGCAAAACAATTATGCATCCAAAATTACTGTTTTAGCAGTGTTGCTCAAAATGAACCAGTTTAGGGAAAAGATAGTCCCAAACTACAAAACCAAGCTCACAAAAGTCAATGAAAGCAAACTGCAGAGTGTTTTTTTTTGGAATTAATAAAGCTCTCTTTTAACCTTGACCTGGTCTCCTTGTCATTGAATAACATAATGAAATGACAAGGAAAAACAGCTACGTTGAAATCACATTTTTCCTCCAAATTAGTTTCCAGTGTTTTGTCTTTCTCTTTCATGCCTTCCTTACTTCCCTAAGCCCACTCGTGGTTATATTCCAAAGCTCACTTCTCTTTTTTCCTTCCACGCCCTTATAAGTGTGGGCCATGGAGTGCATTAAGCACCTACTCAAACACACACACACACACGCACGCGCACACACGCACACACACACACACACACACACACACACACACACACACACAGGGAGGGCATTGCCATCCGATTCACCCCTTCTGGGAGAGACTGGGGTTTGGCCACTCTGCCCAATGTTTGTCCTGGCTGTCAGCATGGAAACTCTTGAGTCGTCGGCATGGCTAAATTAGGTCCTACGCTACTCTGTTAGCACTGAACCTTGGCACAGGTGAGAGCCCTTCCTCTCGGCCTCTGCCTGTAGTGAACTGTAAGTTGGCTGGCCTACTTACATACCCCAAAATGAAGCAGTGTGTGTGTGTGTGTGTAAGCCAACACTGTTCCTTTTCCTCAGATTGAGGTTGCGGCTTCTCTGGAAAGCGAAACTGTTGTACGGTTGCTCGGGCAGAACTCAGCCAATCAGCTGAGGTAGTAAATGGCCTGAAAATGCCACTGGAACATTTAGCCAGAGCTTAAAGGTCGGTTCAAAACTAGCCACTAATAGAGGGCACAGCTAATAGGGTAAAATGATTGGTTCTTCTTTGTTTAAATTGAATCGTGGTTGGCTCTGTTCTTGTTTCTTATCCCTTGAAATCTGCAATTTATGATGAGCTAAATATATAATAATATATAAATAATATCATCCCAAATGCCTGTAAATTACAGCATGTGAGGCTCGTTTTTCATTCTCTTGTACCCTTGTTTGCCCACTGCACCTATTCTGTCTTCCAAGGTTTTCTCACAGCTTATGCTGTTTTATCTCTTAGATTAATGCATTTTTAATGACCGTGTGTGTGAGTAGAGCATCTACTTCAACACCACCTCTGCTGAACTCCACTGGGAGATGGAGAGGAGAGGCGTATGGATTGTTCCAGTGATTTGAAAGCTCTGCATTTTCCTGCCAAGGTTCTCCTCCAGCAGGCGAAGTTTAGCTCTGACACAGGGGTAACACAATTGACACAATCACAAACTGGCTCACAGGTCTTTCATTTGTTTCAGTGTGAGTGCTCGGATGAAATTAAATTAAGCAGTGTAAATCATTCATCAGCACCTTATGCTGCTACTTTTTTTTTTTTTATCTTGAACCTAAAATTGAAAGTATAATTAAAAAGGTGATTACAAACAGTTTGGAAAGGATTATTTAATTGATCAATTAGTCTGTCGGAACGGAAAAATAAAATGCCCACAAATTTGACAGTCGATTTATTATTGTGCATTTATCAAGCAAAAATGTCAAGTATCTGCTGGTTTCTACTTTCTTTAAATGTGGGACTTTGTTGTACTTCTCTGATTGATTTCATTGCAAATTGAATATAGTTGGCTTTTGGACTCATCGACAAAAAAAGCAATTAAAAGACATAAATTCCTTCCTTTGAGCTTTGGGGAATTATAAAAGGCATTTTTTTCTTCTTCTTCTTCAGCATTTAACGGCAGACGAGAACATTTGTAACGTTAGGCGTATGTAGTGCCCCTGTCAGGTCCGGAAGGATTGCATCCCCCGGTAATTTTGGTAACGACTTGGTACCGAAGTACCGGTTCTCGTGACATCCCTAGATGGCACCATGTTTTAAGATAAACCGGGATTCCGGTTCAGCCCCAGGAGAAAAAGGGATCCCATTCCATTAGGGGGTTTCCCTGTCAAAGCCCATCCCCGGAGCCTTGTTCCAAAGGCCACAGCAGGCTCTGTTGCCTAAGATTGGCGAGTGACAAATGAGCGATTGTGGACGGACAGAAGTTGCACCTGTTGTCTTATTGAAACTAAAGGGAGTTGCCACATGGGGCATAACACCCCACAGCGTTGGAACAGAGCTCAAATTTTTAGACAAATCCAACCCCCACGCTACTCCCACACATGCATTCACTGCATAGAAGCATGCAGGATATCATGTTCCATCCAAATATAATGTGCCAACCACGGACAGTGATTTGTCCAGATCCGGTGCCAGGGTGCCAGTTTATATTTAGAGGCACAACTGTGAGTGATTGTGGCTGGAAAGGAACGCCTTCCCCCCCCCACCCCCTCGAGCCCATCTGAGACATCTGTCTCCCTGAAACTGAATACTGCCAGGCGCTAATGCATGCTGAGACTTGCTATGTGTTGGCTTTACCATTAACTGTATGCTTGCTTCTAGAGCTGCAAAGATGAGTTGTCAACCATTAAATGAATCGCCAACTATTTGATAATCGATTCATCGGTTTGAGTCATTTTTATAACTAAAAAGTAAAACTTATTTGATTGCAGCTTCTTAAATGTGTATCTGTTTTAGTTTATTGACTCCTCTGTTACGGTAAACTGAATACTTTTGAGTTGTGGACAAAACAAGACATTTGAGGACGTCCTCTTGGGCTTTGGGAAACACTGGTCCACATTTTCAACATTTTCTGACATTGTATAGACCAAACAACTAATCGATTAATCGAGAAAATAATCGGCAGATTAATCGACAATGAAAATAATCGTTAGTTACAGCCCAACTTGCTTCTAGAAATCCAGACACAAGTGGAGCAGCAAGTGCAATGACCTCATCATGCCCTGCGGTGACACCAGTGAGAACAAGCATGCTGAACCTGTGGCCTTACTTGCTATCACCATGTTGCCATGGATATTTATATATATATAATATCACATGGCTGCCTTGAATGTAGGAATCGACTGATACAGTTTTTTCAAGGCCGATACCAGTTAATGAAACCGATAACCAATATTTGGAACCAATATGCAGTTACAGTGAAAATAAAATCTTTAGGTCAAAATTAAGATTTTGGAATGTTACAAACTCCAACACAAAACTTTGTTTAAATTTAATAAATTAGAAACTTTGTACATAAAAATAGTCAGATAGTGTTGTGGGCGGGACATTAAGTCAGACTCAGTGGTGAGTGAAACTGAAGCAGAGGGACAGACGCAGAGCTGTAGCAGAGCCAAAGTTGAACACTTTTTAATTCATTAACTTTATCGGTATACCGATAAAGTGGACCGATAATCAGTCTATCCCTAGTTTAATGTGTGTGTGTGTGTGTGTGTGTGTGTGTGTGTGTGTGTGTGTGTTTATTTCCATTCCATTCGGTTCCACTACTGCAAAGCCTGGGGTATACCCTCAAAGTCTTATGACTACCAACAGGAAGTGAGGCATCAATCCACTGCACAATAACAGTATGGCATCCCCCAAGTTTATTCCAAATGCCTCTCGCAGTTCCTTATATGGAGGCTCTATTCTTAGCACATGTGCCTGATATAAAGAAGGAGCTGCTGTTGGTCCCATTCTGAGCACAGTCCAACCCTGGCCCTGTTGTCAGTTGTTCCCATCGATATAGAACATATATATAGAACATTGAAACATGTTTCAAGGTTCTGGACCTGGAACTAAGAAAAAAGGTCTCTATCTCTGTATATTGCACTTTGAAGGAGTATTGTTCTTGAAGTAGATGTTTAGTTAGTTGAGAAGCTATCATACACAATTTTGAATTTTCAAAGTATTTTTAAATTGACCCAAAACGAGTGCTGAAAGGTTTGGTGATTAATCAGTTCTTTGTTTTAAGTCAGTTGTAATGCAGCAGTGCTTAACATTTCTTTTGTGGCTTATATCAATGTTAGTCTATACGTCTACGACGTTTCATTTCCGGGATTGTTCAGGTGCCGCCGGAAATTCTGCCGGATGTCCCTCATTTTCGGCCGGATGTCCCTCACCTTCCTCTTTCTTTGTGTTGGCGTTCTAAACTCCGGTGGATTTCTGAGGCCTAGGGTTAACTGCTCCTCAGATCTCTGCAGGGTAAATCCAGACAGCTAGCTAGACTATCTGTCCAATCTGAGTTTTCTGTTGCACGACCAAAACAACCTTTGAACGTACACACGTTCCACCAAAACAAGTTCATTCCCGAGGCTATTTTGCAGAGGCATCGTTGCTCCGTCCGGCGCTTGTGATTGGTTTAAAGAAATGCCAATAAACCAGAGCACATTTTTCTCCCATCCCGGAATGTTGTGTGGACTAACTAGACCCTCCTCTGAGATCTGATTGGTATCAGTTATATGATATGATTTGACCCTTGCAGTATTGCATTTCCTTTTCAATGTTTTAGGCTAATGCTGTTATTCAGAATAATGTAGTCCATCATTTGAATCAGCTTGAATTAAGTGTTAAAAGCAAAGACCAAGAACAAAATCCAGATCTCCCTGGGCAGTATAGTAAACATTACATCATAGTCATCTGTACTCACTCTGACAAGAGATAAAAGAACCTCTTGTCTTGTCTTTTTTTTACCTGACTCCCAACATTTACACCAGTGGTCCAGAGCTGTGCAGCATCATCCAATCACGTCCCTTAACAACTCTTTTTCACACTCTCTCTGTGCTGGTTACCAAGGAGACAGTGAAGTGAAGTCAGGGAAGTGGAGCAATGGTTTGGCAAGAGTGTTTAAAAAAATAAATAAAAAATATCTTTTATTTCTTTTTATTTCTTTTTCTGTTGACATCCTGGGAATGGAATTTTACTTCCTGGCCTAATAATGTAATGATTGTGTGTTTATCATATTACAAGTTAGGAAAGCAAGACACAAGTGCTGAGCATTTCTTGACTATGTAAAAGAGCGGTCTTGTCGCAGCCTCTGTAACCTGAGTCCCACCTGTTCTCACCATTTTATCTCTCTGTGATCCCACAATTCCTGGCGGGATGGGAGCACGTTTACTCTTGCCAGGAATCTATCGGCAGCGCCAGGAAAGCATGCATTTTAGGGCGCGCTTAAACCAACCGGAGACCGTTTCAAATAATGAGTTGACATTGATCCAAGTGGGTCAGTTCGACTGGACTAGTAGTCTAAGAATGAGGACTAGAGGAGGGGTGGGCTGAACTCGCTAACCATGTTAACTGTGGGAAAATCGATTGCTGATAAAAAAAAATTGAAGACGACAAGGGCCGGGGGATTACATGTCAAGCCTTAGAGGTGGGTGGGGGAGGGGGAGACAGACCATGAATCTGGATAGTAACCTGTGTGGCATCGACTCTCTCTCCTGGTGTCCTCTGACTCTCCACCCAAGTGGAACCCGTTAAAAAAGAAGACAGGAGTTCAATAGAGAGGTGCATTCAGTTTGACAGATGGACAGGACGAACTGGATCTAGGGACGGATGTGTCAGAAGGGGGCATTGGGGATTTGACTGTGTGTGTGTGTGTGTGTGTGTGTGTGTGTGTGTGTGTGTCTAGATCTCAAGATATTTTGAAGCCCCACCAAGCTGTTTGCTCCCTTAGTTCCCCAGGGTCTTTTACAGCCCTCCACCATCAGATACAGATACAATCTGTCTCTTCTCTTCTCTTCTCTTCTCTTCTCCAACCCCCTCTATGCATTACTGTTGGAAATGGATTGCTGCATTGCTGTACAGTATGTCTGCTAGCCCTCTGCATCTCCCCTCTGCTTTGCTTTTACTTTCCTTCTAATTCCTCTCTTGAATGATTTATTTGAAGGGTGACACTGGGTAAACACAATAGGGCTTACACACTCATCTACACACCCCTGACCTCCGCTGCATCTCTCTTTCTCGCTCTGCCCCCCTCTTCTCTTTCTCTTTCCCTGCTTTATCGCTACCTTCTCTCTGTTTCTCTCTTTCTCACCATCCTCCCTCACTCTCTTTCTTTCTGCCTGCCCTGCACCCCCAGCTCCAGTGTCAGCACTTCTCCTCCCACCATGTTCGTGTCGCTGTGCTTTAGGAATAAATCAGAGCTTGTTTGACTCCTGTGAGCCCCACATCTCACCGGGCCACAGCTGCCCTGTGTCCTTTTGGACCAAAGATGCATTGGCAGGCTTTAATCTTTAGAAGTGTGTGATATGCTCATGTGGGGATTAAGTGCACATGAAGGGTGCCACCCCCAAAATGATGTTACTTGATGTTTACTAGTTAGAGAAAAGGATGTCCACATGAGTCTTTCTTGCCGTGCAAAAACACCTGACATAAGCTAAACATCAAATTAAAGGAATACTAAGCATGTTGTTTCATGTCTGTGCATTAAGTAGGAATCTGGTGTGCTAGCTAGCTTAGCACAAAGACTACAAACCAACAAATGAGTGTGTTACAGTAAAGGGAATATTTTCTCAGTAAGTATTGTAAGGGATTATAATTTGGATTTTTAGTGATTAGTTACTAATCTTAGTGGTATTCTGTTACTTGAACATGTTAGGGGGTAGATCTTTTTGAATAGGAGGCTTGGTATCAGTAGCCCATGTTAGCTTGGCGCTAACGTGTTCAACTGGTGATGGGAAGCGGATATTCCCTGCCTCTTTATTTACATGTTGTGTCTTTTTAGCATGCTAGCTAGCCACTGTTAAACTAAGATTAAGGAATAAGCTAGCTAAGCTAACTGTTGAACTGTTGTCAGAACATACTTCCAAACCATAGATTGGTAAAGCGCAATGACTCATTTTCTATTTCTACATTTGTTAAATTATTAGTTCAACATTTTGGGAAAAAATTGCTTTCTTGCCGCGAATTAGATGAGAAGACTGATGCAACTCTTATGTCCGTGTGTTAAGTATGGAGCATGTACGGTGGCCCTGAAGTGCAAATAACAACAGCAAATAGAAAAATGCAACAGCAAATCATAAAACACAACGGCAAATAGGAAAACACGACAGCAAATAGGAAAACACGACAGCAAACAGCTGTTTTCCTATTTGCCGTCGTGTTTTCCTATTTGCCGTTGTGTTTTCCTATTTGCCGTTGTGTTTTATGATTTGCTGTCATGTTTTCCTATTTGCTGTCGTGTTTTCATATTTGCTGTTCACCAATATAACTCCTTGTTAAACCACTTTTTACATTTCCCTTTGTGTTTGTGTTAACTAGGCTAGCTGTGTTTATGCTACGCTAATTCTCACCTGGCTCCAGCTCATTAGACATGAGCTTGATTTATGAGACTTATTATCTCATTTTCGGAAAGAAAGCACATATATGATATATACAACTATAATATGATACATGTTGATGCCATATCATTAAAATAGTTGTATCTCCTCTTGTTTCCCTAGATGCAGATACTTGACAAGTTCCCAATTGAGGGAGGGCAGAAAGACCCAAAGAAGAGGATCATCCCATTTCTCCCAGGTAATAGCCTTCTCCAGAGCTCCAGTTATCTGAACAGGCTCCCATATTAATAATGTATGGCTGGCACTCACGGAGGCATCAATATGAGCTGGTTACTGATGCCTGCCTGTGCTGCATGTGTGTGTATGTATGGACAGGTATGTGTGTTAGTGTTTCTGCTGACAAGGCGCTCCCTGTGACTTTCAAATCTTAGCTGTGTTTGCATGTTGGTATGTCCGCTACATTTTTTTGTTTAGTTTTTAGGACATTTTTGGAACAATTTGAATTTTGTGTGTTTCTAACCAAGGTTATAAATACATTTGATACATTGATTAAATATCCTGTGTGTGTGTGTGTGTGTGTGTGTGTGTCTGTGTGTGTGTGTGTCTGTGTGTCTGTGTGTCTGTGTGTCTGTGTGTCTGTGTGTCTGTGTGTCTGTGTGTGTGTGTGTGTGTGTGTGTGTCGGTGTTTGTGGCAGTTCAGTGTCCGGGGCAGAAGGGCTGACAGTGATTTTGCTAATCATACCGATGTCTTGTGTGCAAGTGCGTGTGAGTGTGTCTGTGTACACCGGTATGTTTGTCATGCAGACTTCTGTCTAATTTGGGAATAACATGCTCCAGTCTGTTTAGTGCAGTTTATTTTAGGAATCGCTCTGTTTAAGCCCTGTGGCCAACACATCTACTGTAAATGCTCTCCATCTCCCCTCAAGCCCTTCTCTTCTGAGTCTCTCTCTCTCTCTGACACACACTCACTAGTCTCGCATTGCCAGACCAATCTCCACAGCGCTGTAGAGTAAGGTCTGGCACCTCCACAGATACATTCCTGAATAGGAGAACAATTTCTTTAAACCAATCACAGTCGTCCTTGGCGGCACTAATCTCCAGACGCACCGACGGCGGCTCTGCAAAATAGTCTCGGGAAGGAACTTGTTTTGGTGGAACATTTGCACCACGCAAAAGAAAAACGCAAACATAACTGTTTTACACATTACAGTAACGTGAGCTATTTAAATTAGCTGGATACACAGTTAAATGTCATTTGCTCTTACAAGTGTATCGCCGTGTGTACTTCGTTTACAGCAACCCCACCAATCGGTCCCAAAACGTCCCAGTTAGAGACTAAGGGCGTTTTCACACATGAAAGTCCGAACCAAGGTCCGGACCAATGTTCATGTTTTTGTTACATTGTATACATTTGATCCGGTAAGTTTTGGTTTCACATATGATTTTGCTGGCGGACTAAAGTACTTTTGACATACCTTCGGTGTAACGTCACGTGTGTTGCGTCTCCCTTTGATTGGTGAGTAGACGGGCGTGCGTCTGACGTTGCCGTGTTGTCATTTTGGCATTTTTTGGCGGGTAGTCTTTTCCGGATGAATGAAAATGAATGAAGAAACGAACGAGCAAATCCCGATTGCGTTATTATGGTATTACTACCAGCAGCAACACCGCCAGCAACAACTGCAAGTGCAGCACCAACTACAAGCGCAGTACTTGCGAGAAATGTATGTTCTTGTAGTGCAAAAAGTAAATCGACGCCGACAGGAAAGGAGGCGAAGACTGCAAGCAATCCTGTGAGACTTGGCAACTTCGTTTCTGGAGAGACCAGTGAGGTAAGTGTTACCATTACAATGACTGATACGGAAAGAGGGCAGGAAAAGATAATGACTGATAGTGATAATATGACTTTACATGGGTAATCCAAAACAGTAAAGAGTTGAAAAATAACGAATATAGGCCTATTGTTGAATTTAGGCCTTAAAGCAATGTAAAGCCAAAGGGACAGGCTATGTCTTTATCCACCCTTTCCCTTATTGTATGACAATCATCAACTACTTACCAATTAAAATGTAATGAACATAACTGCCCTATAAACAGGTTGTAAGTCACCATGTCATATTAGGCTATTAGACACAAACAGTGAATAAAATAGGCATTTGCCTGCTTGTTGTATTAACACAGCCTTCTTGCATATGCATTTTATTTAGATGCTATTTTTTAATTATTACATAGGGCCTAATAGTGTCTGAATATAATGGTGTTTGTGTTTGTTATCTTTTACAGGAATATCTGGGCCCAACCACGATGTCATGCTTGGTGGCAGCATGTATGTGACAACTGGACAGAAAGAGATTGGTTGCTCAATTTTAGAATGAGAAGAACCACCTTCCATATTCTCTGTGACAGTCTTCGTCCAAAGCTGACTCAACAGGATACAACATACCGCCAGGCAGTGCCTGTGGAGCTGCGCGTGGCTATATGCTTGTGGAGGCTGGCCACCAATCTCAAGCTCTGATCTCTCTCTCACCTCTTTGGTGTGGGATTGTCGAGTGCTTGTATGTTCACCCAAGAAGTTGTTGCTGCCATCAACGACACACTAAAGCCAGAATACCTACACACACCTTCAGCTGCAGAATTTGAAGAAATAGTCAAAGGATTCAACGACAGATGGGGGTTCCCACAGTGTGCCGGAGCTGTGGATGGCACTCATGTTTGCATTCGGGCACCACCTCAAAACCCAGCTCACTACTACAACTGCAAAGGCTTCTACTCCGTAATCCTGCAAGGTGTTGTGGACAACAGCATGAAGTTTTGGGATGTCAACGTTGGCTGGCCTGGGAGGGTTCATGATGCCCGCGTATTCGCAAACTCCTCCCTTTACGAACGAGGGCAGAATGGAACACTCATGCCAAGGTGGCGAGAAACCATTCAGGATGTGGATGTATCCCCTTATGATACTAGGAGATGCTGCGTATCCATTGCTACCATGGCTAATGAAGGCATATCCTGAAGACAGAGGGATAACACCAAAACAAACCGCTTTCAACTACCGCTTAAGTCAAACCAGAATGACCGTGGAGAGAGCTTTTGGACGCTAGAAAGGAAGATGGAGGTGTCTATTAAAAAGATGCGACGTTCATGTCACTTTAATCAGTGACATTATCTTTGCCTGCTATATCCTTCACAATTTCTGTGAAAGCCACAATGAAGAGTACCTTGGCAATGAAGACAATAATGATGCAAGACCGAGACCAGACCCTGTCATTGGTGGTGGGGCAAATATTAGGGATGCATTGTGTGCTCATTTTTTAACTCTGTAGGTAAAACGGAGAGATTGCTTGGATTAAAAGTTCAGTAATTATATGTAAATGTTGTTGATTAAAAGGAGATGGCACACCGTTCAAACATTTGTTATAGAAAAACAATAACATTTATTGACACTGGTCAAATATTTTCTCATTTTGTATGAAAAAAAACAAGGACATGTATTTAAAGAATACACTTTTCTTTCAAAACATTAGCACCAAACATGTCAGTCTCTGAAAAAACACAAAAGCCTGACAATAACATTTCACTTTTTTTCTAAACTTTAGCACCAAACATGAAAAATGCAAGTCTGACAGAAATTAACAATGAGAATATGGCTCATATACTTTCTTCATAACTGTTATTATTTTTCAGCACCTCACTAACAGACTTAAAATATAACTTAACATCAAATACAACATAAAACAATTAAAGTGCTGGGTAATAATAATAAAAATTACAACTGAAAAAATCGCTGGTTTTCGTTGCTTGGTTCACCACTATCATTTTGATACAGGGTATATGGGGCCTGAGCAAAGGGGTTTGTAGGTTGGGCCTGGGTAGCTGGGTGTGGAGACCGCCGTGCAGCCCAGTCACTGGGAGCTGGAGGAGGCGAATGAGGTTGATGATGTGGATGCATAGGACTCCAGGATGCTGCATTGTGTGGAGCTTGGCTTTGGTGGTTTCCTTGCATGAATGTCTGCAGTACATTCATAAACATCGTGTTTGTGGCTGCCTGCTGCTCCATCAGCATCCTGAAGCGCCTCTCCTCTGTCTCCTGCATCTTTAGCATCCTCTTTCTCCTGCCTACGGTCTTCTGCTTGGTTGAAGTTTTCTTGAAACCTCTTGTACATCTCCATTCCAGTGTCTTTGGCCCTCCTCTTTCTCCTACTGCAAGGAGTTTTTTTGCCTGGCTCATTTCCCTCTATATTGGTGATAACAGGGTTTTCTCCTGCAAAATGAATTAGAACATATTTAGAATTTAGAACAGAATTAGAAATGTATGCATAGCCAATAACTTGCTATTGCCACTAATCTACAATATAATACGAGATATCATTATGATTAATAGCTCATTCGTTGTTTTGAACGTTTCATATTGTAGCCTACCTAAATTTATATTGTGTTTAGTGTAGGCTATAGTGTTTAGGCTAGTCAATTTTGTTGAAATAATGATGACTAAAAAAATATGTCGATAGTGACATCTACTACTCACCACTTTCCGAAGTGTTTTCAGTCCCACTGGACGCAGTTTCATTTGAGGATGTGGAAGACTCCAGCACCTTAATTGGTGAGCTTGTTGGACGAGTGCCAAGAATAGTATCCATCTCGTCGTAGAAAGCAAGAGTGTCCTTTGCATTCGTTGACGCACCGCTTTTTCTGATGGCATCGCGTACCTTTATGTACTGTTGCCGCAGTTTCTTCACCTTTAGCTGACATTGCTCTGCCGTTCGCTCATACCCTCTCTCTTTCATCCGCTCAGAAAACAATTTGTACATGTCGGCATTTTTGTGAGTGTTTTCTTATTGACTTTTTATGTTTTCGTCTGACCAAATTGAAATTAAACATCGACTCCCCTCCTCTCCCCACGTACTTCCACGACTCATTTTTTCTTGTTGTAGCGGGGTTTTGTTTTGTTTCCGTTTTTTTTCTTCTTCTTCAATGGTACGTCGTTGCCTAACTTCCTGTAATTGGTCCGAAAGTCCGAACCATCCAAAAAGTGTGTTCATACTGCAAACGGACCGGACCATGGTTCAGTTTGGTCCGGACCGAGACCACCTCTTTTGATCCGGACCGTGGTCCGAGGCACCTTTCACACCTGCAATTTTGGTTCGGACTAAACTGAAAAGTCCGAAAGTCCGAACCAAATGAGGTGTGTGAAAACACCCAGAATGCCTTAAACATATTCTTTGTAAATCTTTACAGCCATTTCCCAAAAGAACCAAGCAGACCTGCTTTGTTGCACAATCCAAATTTTCTTTCAGAACTTGCCATTTTCAGCATGTAGCTTGCTAGCTCGAAGTTTACGTCATACACCAGAATGTTCCGGTGATTATCCAGCAAATGAACTCGATCCAGACTACACGAACATAACCAATTTGCAAACCAACCAAACATCCACCATTACATCTTATCTGTAAAGCCAGTGGCACCAGGTGCATGCAACATTATTGACTGCCTGCGTTTGGTTGACGATAAACTCCTCTACACTTGCTGTAGCACAATGTAGAATTCAATAAACCGCCCCCTCAGTCACCATCAGTGATGGAAGAAGTACTCAGATCTTTTTTCTTAAAGGTGCTGTAGGTAGGATTGGGAAGATCCAGGACTTAGCCAAAAATGTTTAACATCAACAACTTCTCAGTCCCTCCCCCATTTCTGCTAAAGCCCAAAACGGTCTCCTAAGCCCCTCCCCCCACAAGGGAAAATGAATGCGTGTGCATGAGCAGTGATTGACACGCAGTTAGACACCCCCACTGAACCCTGATTGGTGCATCAGAACAGGGAGCTGTGGCTTTTTGCAAATTGCACTACAGGCTGTAAGTCTTACCTACTGCACCTTACCACAAGTAGCAATACCACAATGTAGTAATGCTGTTTTTTTTGTGCAATTTATGTACATTGTGAAATTCAATTAAAAAAAAAAAAACTGTGAGAGAAAGAAAGAATATGTACAAAATATACTAGAAGTACACCAATAGTTACTTTGTTTTTACATATATATTTATATATATTTTGTTTATTGAATCTACAAAGTAACAAGTAACTAAAGGTATCAAATACATATAGTGGAGTAAAACAGTAGCATCTCAATTGTAGTGGAGTAGAAGAAAAAAGTCGCAGAAAATGGAAATACTTAAGTAAAGTACAAGTACCTCAAAATTGTACTTAAAGCGTAACTCTCGCCAAAATGCAACCTAGGGTCATTTTGTGAATGTACCCGAGTCAGACTTTCGTTTAAAAGCATAATTAGGACGGAAATGCCACTTAAGATTTACCGTATTTTCGTTTTTTGGTCAAATGGCCTTTTGAATGGGAGTGCTAGGGGCACTACTATGATAGCATCAAAATCACTATTTTTAAAACACTAAGAAGGCTCGACACAACATGAAACTTTGCTCGAAGTATCACCAGGGGCTCTACACAAGAACTCGAGCATTGAGAAAATTGTTTGTGTACCCAGAGTTTACTAAAAAGAAAGGTTTTAAGCAACTCACGTTAGCAGTTGTTGTTTATGCTATCCGCCATTTTCCCAGTCAAAAATAGGCGATCTCTGAATGCGAATGAACGGACTCCATAGGAGGAAATGTCATTCTTATATGAGGCTCCTTTTTCAACTACAAGGTCAATATTGTTTTTCACTAACGACAAAACAATAAATTATCCGTGCATTTATATGGAACTAAGCTTTAGGAGCTTTCCATCTTTACTCTCCTCCCTCGACTATTTTTTGACTTGCGAGATGGACGGCGACCGGAAAAACAACTGCTAAAGTGAGTTGTTCAAAACCTTTCTTTTTAGTAAACTCTGGGTACACAAACAATGTTCTCAACGCTGGAGTTCATGTGTAGAGCCCCTGGCGATACTTCGAGCAAAGTTTCATGTTGTGTCGAGCCTTCTTAGTGTTTTAAAAATAGCTATTTTGATGCTATCATAGTAGTGCCCCTAGCACTCCCATTCAAAAGGCCATTTGACCAAAAAACGAAAATACGGTAAATATTAAAAGTGGCGTTTCTGTCATAATTATGCTTTTAAATGAAAGTTTGACTCGGGTACATTCACAAAAAGAGCCTAGGTTGCATTTTGACGAGAGTTACGCTTTAAAGGCAAGCAGTGACAACATGAGGACCAGCAATGCTAATGCACTGATAGCATATTTGCTTGTAATATTCAGGTTTCAGCGGGCCATTTAAGGCAGACCTGTACTTGTCAGAAAGCCCCTGATGGTAATTAAAAACTAATATTTATCATATTGCAAAAGTACAGCTCCTTAAATAGAACATCCAAATGAGCTGACCATGCAAGAAACACTCTCATCATCATGTTACACTTCTGTAACAGAATGCAGTGGCATATATTTTGATTGTAGGGGGTTAGGCTCGTTGGTGGTACCACTTTAATATTCTCCCTGAGTGGGATGGAAGGAGGGCCTAAAATGCATGACCCATGTGTCTATAAGTCCTACTTGTTATTTTGAAAGCCATGTCACAGGCAGAGGTCATGGAATCTATAGGGGGACAGCTTGGGCCTTGAGTGTGGGACTGAGATTGCTTTGGCCATGAAGGATCACCTCCATATATTACTGACATCTCCTGCTCGGCTAGGGTATTACATGAGAGTCAGCACTGCCAAATCCCCTTAGATTTGTATCATCATCGCAATATCAACAGGCGCAATAAACACATTGCAAAAGGCTGCCACACATCGGGGAAGACTCTCTTCACTTGTGTTAGTTGAAAGAAAATATCTGTAGAAAATTAAATTTTTTTTAGTGGTGCCTGTCAGTGTTCCATTTGTTCAATAAAAGAATGTTGGAAATGATTTCCTTTCATATGTTTTGAATTCAACAAGCAATTTGTTGTATTTTAGCAGAATACTGAAAGCAGCAGAAAGGCAGAACTGAGTACACTTGGATATCTGTTTTATTTGTCGCATGTAATGTCATTATTCAACAACATTATTGCATATGACATATTTTCCTCATATCGTGCAGCCCTACCTTATAGCTGTTGTGTTTTATCATCACACTTTTCCTCTGTTTTACTTCACCTCCTCCCACATGTTCATGTTTTTCCTTTCTCCTTTTCCTCCCCTCCAGGCAAAATCCTGTTCCGGAGGAGTCATGTGCGAGATGTGGCCATGAAGCGGCTGCGTTTCATCGACGACTACTGCAGGGTAAAGAGGCCTTTACTGTAAACATCTTTCGGTCCCCTTCTGACTGCGGGGAATGTCCCCCAGCCTGTAAGGGGTCAAAGGTCACGGCCCATACCGTCCTTTCACATACTTTAAACATGGCACGTGGGACTTAGACACAATTGTGGACAGGGAAAAGTTTCCTCGCAGTGTAGAGCTGGGCAGCTGAGCTATTCTGAGAAGTCTGAAGAGTCTGTAATGTGCTCTGACACAGTTTTCTGAGGCTATGAAGGACTCTGCTTGGTGGGGAAATGTTATAGACAAACTTGGAGCTCTTCCATTATTTCAAAGTCACACTCACTAATGACCATATCCCCTGATACACTAAGTAAAGAAAGTTCCCGTCCAAATAAAGAAACCTTGAAAGCATCATTCTCTTGTTCAAGGGAGATTTGCCTTATAACGTCCTGTTCCTTCTCTCATTAGTTTTTTTAATTTATGCCGGATTCAGATCCTTTCCTCCGTCATGCCCTCCCCACTTCCTTCCTTCCCCTTGGCACAAAGCCACACTAGCAGTAGGAAGATCGTGCATAAAATCAAATATGAGCTCTTGTGTCCCTACACACACAATTAGGGAGCAGTATTGTTGGCCTGCATTAGGGAAGGTTAGCCACATATCAGCTCAGTAATTGGGACCAAAAGAAGTTTACAAACCAAAAACAATGTACACACATCTGAAATTAACCTGATCTTGAGCTCAGCACAGGCAAAGGCTTCCTCATTACACAAATAACCCGAAGCGCCCTAATGTTTACAGTTGCTATAGCCGGGCCTGTTTCTTTGCCCAGTACTGGAGTGTGCCGCACTGTTTACTTCCTGCATCCTGTTTATGGGGCAAACAACACAGAAGAAGAGTAACTGCTCAGTGTTCTCAAAGGATCTGCTCTCTGGAGATTGCAGGATGCTGAGTCCAGCCAGCTGTGGGCGCACCGTGAGATACGGCCTCTCCAATCACAACCACAAGGCTCTTTCAATAATATAGGATCCGATGAATGAAATATGAAGTTAGCGTGTGCCCATTTAAATCAAAAGCCTACGCTGTACATATGTCGTCGCCTATATTCACGGTCCGGCACCCCGGTAATGTACATGAGCTATTCCTTTGGTTGAAGCTGGCCAGATCATTAAATATAGATGGTTATTCAGACATACAATCCTCTTTTTGACTGCAGTGTGGCTTGGTCAATCAGTCCCTCCAGGATTTCGCGGCCTTTTTTTGAGATTGTTGCGGCCCTAAATGCCTGATTTTGCAGGAGTTTTTGTAAAAAATTGCGATAAAATCGTTGCAATGAAGTTGCGAGAGACAGTGAAACTTGCAAAAAAAGTTGCGATTTTTATATATATATATTTTTTTCTAGTTCTTTAAAAAATAAAAAGGAAACTTGTTTCGGGGAGAATAAAACTACTCTGCGCTGAGTTTTCCTAGTAACTTTACCAAAAAGGCTCAGGATGCTGCAAATGTTGGTATAATATGAAAATGGCTGGAGGATTTAAAGGGGTGGTTCAGAATGTTGGACATGGGACCTCATTTCAAAGTTAGCCAGTGTGTTATTTATCAGTGGAGACAGTTTTCAACACTTTTCATCCTTACATGATGTTTCTGTCAGCAATAACCTAAAGTTAGCGGTTAGCCCAGCCAGGTATCTACCGTACCTACCTACGTTGTCACTCTCCACAATGCATTGAACAGTAACGTTCCACTAACGTTGTCAGTCTCAATCTATCAGTAGCAGCCAGGCTAACGTTATGAAAGGGGCTAGCTTTATTAGCTAGAGTAGCCTATCGAAAGGTGCAGCATCTAGAAAGACGGATGGAACCGCATTCGTTGTCAGTGACTTGTGGTCCTTTTCAGATTGTGTGGTTTTTCAAAGTCGTCTGGTCTAAAATGATCACTACACATTTGAGTAGAGTCTCCGCCGGTATCTTAATGTCCAAACCAGCAGCTACTAGGTTTCCCGACTGGAGTGCACTTCTCTGTTTACTTTATGGCGCAGTACTACTAACCGGAGCTAAGTAAAATTCCGCCGCTGCTGAGAAACTAGTCCCTCAAAATGTAATGCGATCATTGAGATGCAAGGGTAGTTTTATTTCTAACATTATTTTATCAACAGACATTTACATCGATAGTCTGGCGTTATAATTTATTTGCCTCGGGTGTACTGTGGAGTGGGTAAGACTGTTTTTAATGGCAGGCGAGCAGATACTGTTGACTTGTGCTAGCCTAGCACCAGCGAACTCTGCAACTGGAAGGACTGGATGAAAAGTGTTGAAAACTGTCTCCACTGATAAATAACACACTGGCTAACTTGGAAATGAGGTCCTATGTCCAAAATTCTGAACCACCCCTTTAAGACAAAAAATTATAATTTATTGAATGAATCAAATTTGGCACTCAGAGTCACATCCTTAGTTGCCCTGGCTGTGTGTTTTGGGTCGTTGTCATGCTGGAAGACCCAGCCACGACCCATCTTCAATGCTCTTACTGAGGGAAGGAGGTTGTTGGCCAAGATCTCGCGATACATGGCCCCATCCATCCTCCCCTCAATACGGTACAGTTGTCCTGTCACCTTTGCAGAAAAGCATCCCCAAAGAATGTTTCCACCTCCATGCTTCATGGTTGGGATGGTGTTCTTGGGGTTGTACTCATCCTTCTTCTTCCTCCAAACACGGCGAGTGGAGTTTAGACCAAAAAGCTCTATTTTTGTCTCATCAGACCACATGACCTTCTCCCATTCCTCCTCTGGATCATCCAGATGGTCATTGGCAAACTTCAGACGGGCCTGGACATGCGCTGGCTTGAGCAGGGGGACCTTGCGTGCGCTGCAGGATTTTAATCCATGATGGCGTAGTGTGTTACTAATGGTTTTCTTTGAGACTGTGGTCCCAGCTCTCTTCAGGTCATTGACCAGGTCCTGCCGTGTAGTTTTGGGCTGATCCCTCACCTTCCTCATGATCATTGATGTCCCACAAGGTGAGATCTTGCATGGAGCCCCAGACCGAGTGAGATTGACCGTCATCTTGAACTTCTTCCATTTTCTAATAATTGCGCCAACAATTGTTGCCTTCTCACCAAGCTGCTTGCCTATTGTCCTGTAGCCCATCCCAGCCTTGTGCAGGTCTAAAATTTTATCCCTGATTTCCTTACACAGCTCTCTGGTCTTGGCCATTGTGGAGAGGTTGGAGTCTGTTTGAGTGGGTAAGACTGTTTTTAATGGCAGGCGAGCAGATACTGTTGACTTGTGCTAGCCTAGCACCAGCGAACTCTGCAACTGGAAGGACTGGATGAAAAGTGTTGAAAACTGTCTCCACTGATAAATAACACACTGGCTAACTTGGAAATGAGGTCCTATGTCCAAAATTCTGAACCACCCCTTTAAGACAAAAAATTATAATTTATTGAATGAATCAAATTTGAACATATGTGTCAGTGGCTTGTTGATCTTTACATTGTTAGTTAATTTCCTAACCTGGCCTGGGACACACATTCATACGGTGATAGCGTACTTATTGGACTTTAACTTACCATTGCCCTTACAATAACGAGTGCAGCTGTCCTCAATTTAGGTCATTGTGTTGTCTCATCTCCGGTTTTTCCTGCATCCACCGTGTGTGTGTGTTTGTATGTGTGTGCACACGTCAGTAGCAGGTGGAACTGAGCAGCCCCGCCCGCTGCAGACAGCCGACAGGATTGAAACAGCAGCCGCTGACTTTAGAATGAAAAAAACGTTACAGCGTACATTGATGTTAAAATGTATACAGGCAGGGCGGTCTGAAATGTTTTACACGGTCTTTCGCTGTACGTATTATTGGTAAATGTGAGATGTTCGAGTCTAGTCTTCATATCTGAAATAAGCTCTCTCTCACTCCCGCTTGGTCAGTGGCACTCAGAGTCACATCCTTAGTTGCCCTGGCTGTGTGTTTTGGGTCGTTGTCATGCTGGAAGACCCAGCCACGACCCATCTTCAATGCTCTTACTGAGGGAAGGAGGTTGTTGGCCAAGATCTCGCGATACATGGCCCCATCCATCCTCCCCTCAATACGGTGCAGTTGTCCTGTCACCTTTGCAGAAAAGCATCCCCAAAGAATGTTTCCACCTCCATGCTTCATGGTTGGGATGGTGTTCTTGGGGTTGTACTCATCCTTCTTCTTCCTCCAAACACGGCGAGTGGAGTTTAGACCAAAAAGCTCTATTTTTGTCTCATCAGACCACATGACCTTCTCCCATTCCTCCTCTGGATCATCCAGATGGTCATTGGCAAACTTCAGACGGGCCTGGACATGCGCTGGCTTGAGCAGGGGGACCTTGCGTGCGCTGCAGGATTTTAATCCATGATGGCGTAGTGTGTTACTAATGGTTTTCTTTGAGACTGTGGTCCCAGCTCTCTTCAGGTCATTGACCAGGTCCTGCCGTGTAGTTTTGGGCTGATCCCTCACCTTCCTCATGATCATTGATGTCCCACAAGGTGAGATCTTGCATGGAGCCCCAGACCGAGTGAGATTGACCGTCATCTTGAACTTCTTCCATTTTCTAATAATTGCGCCAACAATTGTTGCCTTCTCACCAAGCTGCTTGCCTATTGTCCTGTAGCCCATCCCAGCCTTGTGCAGGTCTAAAATTTTATCCCTGATTTCCTTACACAGCTCTCTGGTCTTGGCCATTGTGGAGAGGTTGGAGTCTGTTTGAGTGTGTGGACAGGTGTCTTTTATACAGGTAACAAGTCCAAACAGGTGCAGTTAATACAGGTAATGAGTGGAGAACAGGAGAGCTTCTTAAAGAAAAACTAGCAGGTCTGTGAGAGCCAGAATTCTTACTGGTTGGTAGGTGATCAAATACTTATGTCATGCAATAAAATGCTAATTAATTATTTAAAAATCATACAATGTGATTTTCTTGATTTTTGTTTTAGATTCCTTCTCTCACAGTTGAAGTGTACATATGATACAAATTACAGACCTCTACATGCTTTGTAAGTAGGAAAACCAGCAAAATCAGCAGTGTATCAAATACTTCTTCTCCCCACCAGGGGCGCCGCCAGGAATTTTGGGCCCCATGACAAAAAATCAAATTGGGCCCCCCAGCTGTTGTCACCACATCTCTAGGACCTAACTGTCCCATCAAAAGCTTTACATAACTCTAATTAAAGGCTTGCAAATGTCTTGCTTATTGTAGTTCAATACAGTTAATATTGTCTGTATCTTACATGCAGGCTCAGGTAAGCTACTCACTGTTTCCAACCCTCCAGCATCTAGTACGGACTGTAGGTTGTTGTTTTTTTTATTTTATGTCATAATGATCATTATGTGAGAAAATAATTGTTATTAATGTGTTTGAATTTTTGTCATTAATAAATATTTCATTTTCTTTTTTGTAATGGTAAAAAGAGCAAGAGAGACAGATAAATCCCCACAGACTCCCTGCAATGATGCTAACTGGCATGTCATTGAACACAATGTTGCTCACCTTCTTCACTGGGACAGGGAGGGGCACAGTAAGGGGGAGACTGGGTTGCTGCTGACTCATCTGTTGTTAAGTCTGCTAAAAGGGGCAGGGACAATGATTTAATATGAATATCTTGCTAAACGTTTCCCTGCACTGATTAAATGGTGATTAAATGTAGGCTAACACTAGTCTGTAGCTAGCTAGCTTATTTCACTATGGACATTAAGCCAACAGGTTAATACCACTCACAGACTATAGGCTACCCACCTTTCTTGGTGAAAAACTGGGTTACAGTTTGACACCCTTTCCTTTGTCTTTTCTCTCTTTCCTTTTTTGAAAACCAGATTTTGATTTAACGTTACTTGGCAACACTGTGGTCACTGTAGCTAGTTCTGGCGCATCTACTGACTGCAACTAAACACCGTCACTGAGTGCTAAGGCAGGACCAAACCATTTCATGCAGATACAGGGGGGTGGTCGGTCAATATGGATTTTTTACTTCTAGTTATTTACTTTTTGGTCAATGAGGATATTTAACTTTTACTGCCAAAAACAAGTAAAAACAAAGAGATCATTAATTGTATTACCATATTTGAAATAAATATATATATATATATATATATATATATATATATATATATATATATATATATATATATATATATATACTGAATGATGATGGTTTAATCCTTTTATATTAGTTTTTACCTATTTTTTTGGGGGCCCTGTCAGTCATGGGCCCTTGGAATTGTCCTAACTTTTCCCCCTATACGGCGCCCCTGCTCCCCACTGTATGTAAGCCTACCTAACGATAAGACTGACTGACTGAGTTCGCAAAACCAAAACGGGGGGCAACAGTGTTTCCAAATGTCTCTGTATTAGGGGCTCGGAAACGCTGGAGTAGTGTGGACTTGAGGAATAAACATAGCAAAACATATTCGTTTTTAAACGAAAACATAGTAATGTGGATGTAGCCTTAGTCTGCATGTTGCTGGGCAGGTAAAATACAGTGAGTTTATTGGAACTTTCTCTCTGAAAACAGCTGTCTGCTGCATCTAGAAATGAGGCTGTTTAGAAATGCTTTTCAAAAACCAAGTTCAATCAATTAGTTCTAAAAGGCTCTGTAAAGTTAAAGGGGAACTGCAGAGTTGAGTGAGAACTCTCTGATGGTTACAACATACACACAGCATTGGATTTCTTGTTAATATCAAAAGCATTGATAAGCGCAGCTTTTAGATACTTGAAAATGAAACAAGTTAAGAACTGGACCAATCAATCTGCTGTAGGCTGCCGTCTCTTTATCCCCACATTCTCTCTCTGTCTCTCTCTTTAGGCGCTGGTGCGACTTCCCCCTCAGATCTCTCAGAGTGAGGAAGTGCTGCGCTTCTTTGAGACAAAAGCTGAGGACGCCAACCCCCCAGTGGAGTGAGTGTCACATACTGTACTTTACATACACAAAGAAATGCCAAACACATACTGTATGTATCATAGACTGTTAAAAAAAAAAATGGACGTAGCAGCCGTAACCTTTTTTGAAACCTGGAGTTTGGCAATTTGGGCGCCGCCAAGCCAGATTGTAACCATAGTTTCAATGACATTTTGATTCAGCATGTACCAGGTTGTACAAGATCTCCTGGATTTATTAGCAAACACTGTACAAAATCAGCTACTAATTTAAATTATTTCCATAATTATAATTTCACAGGTTTACAAGTGAGAATCCACCACAATTTACTTGTTTACTTTACCTATAACCCTGATTAGTCTGTATACACATACACACACACACACACACACACACACACACACACACACACACACACACACACACACACATATGAATGCACACACAGATGCACATGCATGCATACAGTACGTAAACTTGCTCACACTAATTACAGGCACAACATGTAAACATGATGTTGACGATGAAGCAATCACTTTGTTGATTGATAATGTTGCTCACTAAAGCTCAGATGTGAATACACCTCAGCACATATACTTATTATATATAGAAGTTATAAGTTTCAGCATCTTTTGCATGTTATTGTTTCACGCATTGCCCCAAAAATACAGCATGATTGTACAGTGGCTAAGCTCATTACCTCTCTGTCTGTTCCCATTTTCCAGTCTATTCCCAAATCAGCTCTTTCTCTCTGAGTTTGTTAAAACCTCATTCAAGGCCAGGCAGAAGGGGGGTGTGGGGTACAGAGAGAGAGGATTTGATGGATGTTAGAGTGGGAGGAGGAGAATGACTTGTTTCATAGCAGGAGATAGCCCCTTTGGGTAGTTTTTAATTAGAGAACACACTCTCCTCTCCAAACCTCAAATGCCAGTATCGCACTATTGATTTGTAATGTGTTCCTGTGAATGCACCGAGACAATTGCACCCGAGGCGCTGCAAGTACTCTTGTTAGACCCAGGCTATGTCTTTTTCTGTATTTTAATTACTTTTCTCAGTATTTCCTCCTATTTTCATCTGCTGTCAATTTGTAGTTTTAGAGTTTTGTCCTCACCTTTCTCTCTTGGATGAGAGGAAAGAAGCGAACCTCGCATTGTGTAGCGACGTCTGCCTGACAATGTTTTTCAGCACAGCGTAATGGGGTACTGTATCTCTTCCTCTGGTCCTCCCTACTCTAATTCGTTCTATCTAATCTGGCCTCATAAATTCTTTCATTTTAATTGACGCGACACCTCAAGGTTACAAACGCCGACGCAATCATTCTTTGATCAACAGCTTTCGTTTCCTCATTGACTTGTGTCCTTCGTCTATTCCTATACTTTTCTTTCTTTCTCTCCATGAGCATCATTCTCTCGCCTCTTTCTCCCACTCTCTTTCTTTGTCCTCTATGTACCAGTGGGTTTTGGTACTGTACATTTAAAAAAAAAAAACGCATTGATCTTGTGTCAGGAATTG
Organism: Sander vitreus; assembly: GCF_031162955.1. NCBI lineage: Eukaryota > Metazoa > Chordata > Actinopteri > Perciformes > Percidae > Sander > Sander vitreus. Next base: position 29,190,600 of record NC_135856.1, on the reverse strand, counting down.
TGGGAGATGAAGCCATATATTTGTGTACATATCACACGTAATCTGTTGACCCCCATCTGTGACACACAGATATTTAATTGTCATTCACTGGAATTAAACAAGTTACATATCATAGAAGTTCACTATCGAGAAACGGAATGTAAGTATTCCATCAAAGAAGTTCACCATATGGCCTACAGGGGCCATGATTATGATAACAGACACAGCCAAAATGACAAAATGACGAATGAAAAATAATAATGTGCCCTAAAGAAAGTATGTAGAGAGGAAAAAGAGGTCCAAGATTGACCCTTGAGGAACTCCACAGGTCAGAGGAGCACTATCAGATACTTGCAATTTGAAATACTGCTACAAAGTTGGGTCATGTTACGTTGAATGCAAAATATTAACAGCTCTGTCAATCAGCACATTGATTGAGTTTTCCCAGCAACATTAGACAACTAACATAGACCAAAGACCATCGAACAATTAAGCTGTGCCTAAATAGGAAGTCAATCAATTTTATTTGTCACATTCAGTTATATAAGACAATTCCAGTGATGTAGTAAATGTGTATGATTGTGAGGTGTTGAATCCCAGGTCTTTGAGCTTTGTGACGAGCCTGGAGGGAATCATATGTGTTAACGCTGAACTGTAGTCAATGAACAGCAATCTCACATAGGTTCCTTTCTTTTCCACGTAAGAAAGGGTGGTGTGGAGAATGTGTTTTATGGGGTCTTCCATTGACCGGTTGGGACACTAAGCAAACGGTAATGAGTCCACTCTGCTGGGTAGTGAGGAGCAGATGTAATCCTTGAGTTGTTCAACACACACAGAGGTGAGTGCCACTGGGCTGCAGTCATTCAGCCAGGCTGGTCCTGTTTTCTTGGGCACAGGAATGATAGTGGACAGGTTGAATATTATTGTGAACACTGGCACTATTTGGTCAACACATAGTTTGAGGACTTGACCACTGATACCGTCAGTTAAAAAAAACAACAACCTATTTATCAAGAGAAACAGTCTTAGAAATCGGGACAAGATGTTCCAAAAATAGACAATCACACGCTGGCGCTAAACAGGGGTATGATGTATACTATATGTATTTGCTTAAAAAGCGCTTTAAAATGTCTTACCATATTACTCGTATGAAAAACATCTGTTACCATGACCTCTAGACACGTTTCAGAGATTGCAAAAGGTTAATGCTCTGCTGTCCTTTCCATACTGCAGACATTCTAGCTGCTTGTTTACTTTTTAAATATATGCCATGCTGCAGCACAGAAGGTGCTAATAATCTCTGAATATTCAGAACACTTAAAGTATGTATTTATCTCTGTGCCTGCTTTACCTCTAACCCTGCGTAATGGGGCATAGTTTTGATGAGTCAACATAATTTGCTAGCAAGTGCTTATTAGGAAGCAATTGGATGACATCAAACTCTCATCCACTTTAAACCACAGTTCCTGAAAACGCTGGAAAACTGCATAAAAGTGTAACAGGTCCAGCTGTGGTGGTGAAGTATTCTTATCTTGTTGACTCTGTACCTTTTCTGATTATTAAACTCCATGAGAAATTAATGGACTTTTGAGTGACGTGATTGTATTTCCTGCAATTTGTAATGAAGTAACGGAATATGAAAACTCAGTTGTACGTAGTAAATCAGTTGCACTCAACAAAAACAACTCTTCTTAGAGTCTTAAATTATATCATGATGTATGGTGATGCGGGAGAATACTGTGGTGTAGTACTATTGGATCTCAGTGCAGTTTTTGACACGGTAGACCACAGTATCCTAAATCACAGACTTAGGCAGTGGGTGGGTACCTCCTACATACATACTTCTCTGATGGGAGTTTCTCGCTCACTGCTGGTAACCTCAGCCTGAGGAAGTGCTGTACTCCAGTCAGCTTTGGATCAAATGGAGCCAGAACCTCTTCTGGCATCTCTGTATCCCTGCAGGCCTTCACTCTGTTTTACTGAAATAAGAAAATACTCAGTGGGGGGAACTGCCTGCTCTCTGTTTAAAAAAAGAAAAAGACTGCTCAGTTAATGGTTAGTAAGACGTCATGATCCAGGGGCCTGACTTGTCCCGGGGCTAAATTTGATGGGTTCCTTCCATTTCCTACCCATAACCCATCTGCTAAAATAAAATGAATCATAGGGGAGTGTGTTGAGTGAGATTGGCCATTGATTTAAAGCAGTAATTGGAGTGTGTGTTACTAGTGTGTGGTTTATTAATGTCTGTGTGCAAGTACACATGTGTGTCCTAAGTGCTGTGGAGAAAGAAAAGTGATTTGAAACCATGAGAAGGATGCTGAAGAAAAATATTAATCCATCATGGTTTGTTTGTGTGTGTGTCCTGTCAGCTCATCTATTATATCTAAAAAATCTGTGTGAAAACACCTTAAACAGCGAAATTTCACTTAATACTTTTCCGGTTTCAATTTTTTTTTCATTCACTTTATTTGAAGGGGTGTGCATAAGACTGACATGACACCGTCCTTATTATTATTATTATTATTATTATTATGACACCTGTCATGAACATGATGGAGTCATTTTGAGTGTTATTCGGTAAATTATGACACTTTTAATGCAAAGTTAGCAATGTCTGAGATGTCTTTGTCATGACAACTTGACATTAATGAAGACAACAATCTCTGTGTTATGACAACTTGACATTAAACAAGACAATACAACCTGTCATGTTGTGAATGCACTATGTACTCAAACTAGCTAGTGTAAGTACAGAAGTGCGCGATTTGAGACACAGCGCAGTTTTACGACTAAGAATACACTACCGAGAGGGTTTTCTTTCCGGGTTTGGCTCTTAGCAGCCCTGGGCTGAGTCAACTAATTTAACAGCTGTACAGCTAACTGAATTCACTAGCTAATGGCAGCTAACTACAGCTAGCGGTTACTTTAGTAAGCTGCTGTAAGCTAGTTTTAGCAACAAGAAAAGTTAGCCTAAAGCTAAAGTTATCTGTTCAAAATTCATTAAATCACCTGAGTACTGCATTCACTGTCTTCAAACTGGTCTTATAACTTATAACTAATCTTAATGACAAGTCCAAATGGTTCCACTTGAAGTTATGGATATTATTCATGACACATTTGATGATAAAATCAATCTTCATGACAGGTTCAAATTGTTTCACTTCACTTGAGGTCAAGGAAAAATATTCATGACACAATTATAATGCTCTCATGACAGCCAATGTAAAAACCAACCTCTTAATGACGGTTCAATGTAATGTTAACACATAAAGCTAAATAGTTTCTTAAAGTTTGATAATTTAGCCTGTCATGACATATTTATGACAGGTTATGTTGTCTAGGTTAATGTCAAGTTAACATAACCTAGACCCGTGAGTTTGCTTCATTCATTCTGGTCGGTGTTTACATCTCACCGCTCACCATCTCATTGTCCTTGGTGACTTTAATAAAGGGAACCTCACTCACGATCTCCCTAAATATAGACAGCATATTAAATGCCCGACCAGAGAGGAGAACATTCTGGATCACTGTTACACCACAGTCAGGGATGCTTATCACGCCGTCCCCCATGCTGCACTTGGACACTCTGACCACGTCATGGTTCACCTGATCCTCACCTACAGGTAGAAACTAAAGCTCTGCAAACCTGTAGTGAGGACATTAAGGAAGTGGACCAGTGAGGCTGTGGAGGATCTCCAGTCGTGTTTGGATTCTACTAACTGGGATGTGTTCAGGACTGCAACCAACAGTCTGGATGAGTACACAGCTTCTGTGAGGACTGCTGTGTTCCATCAAGCACCAGGGTGAGTTACAACAATGACAAACCCTGGTTCACAGCCAAACTCAGAAGGTTAAGGCCGGCTGAGGAAGACGCGTTCAGGAGTGGGGACAAAAGAGTGGGGATTTAAAGAGTCAAGTTTAGCAAGGCAGTGAAGGAGGCTAAACGACGGTACTCTGAGAAGCTCCAACGCCAGTTCTCAGCTAACGACTCTGCGACTGTCTGGAAAGGACTTAGGCAGATCACCACCTATAAGCCTAAAACCCCCCACTCCTTCAATGACCGACTAGCCAACGACCTGAACGAGTTCTACTGTCGATTTGAAAGACAAAAGGAGAGTCCTGACACCATCCCCCACGACACCTCCCTACAGCTACAGCCACTGTGCATCACCTCCACCTCCCCCACCTCAACAGGGTCCTGGGCCCCCCCACCAATGCCCTCCTTAAAGGTCCCCCCCTCCACCTCCACCCCCCCACCCACCTCAGTGATGACTCTCTCCATCCACGAGAGGGACGTCAACAGACTCTTTAGGAGACGGAACCCCAGGAAAACTGCTGGACCGGATGCTGTCTCCCCATCAAGCTTGAAGCCATGCACTGATCAGCTGTCTCCAGTGTTCACAGACATTTTTAACACCTCACTGGAGACATGCCATGTGCCAGCCTGTTTCAAGACCTCAACCATGATCCCTGACCCCAAGAAGCCAAGGACCACAGGACTTAATGACTTCAGACCCGTCGCCCTGACCTCTGTGGTCAGTCCTTTGAGCGCCTTGTGCTTTCTCACCTCAAATAGGTCTGTAGACGATGCAGTCAACCTGGCCCTCCACTACATCCTCCGGCACCTGGACTCTGCAGGAACCTACGCCAGGATCCTGTTTTTGGACTTCAGCTCTGCCTTCAATTCCATCATCCCGGCTCTGCTTCAGGAGAAGCTCTCCCAGCTAGGCGTGCCTGACTCCACCTGCAGGTGGATCACTGACTTCCTGTCTGACAGGAAGCAGCATGTGAAGCTGGGGAAACACGTCTCCGACTCACAGACCATCAGCACCGGATCACCCCAGGGCTGCGTTCTTTCTCCTCTGCTCTTCTCCCTGTACACCAACAGCGGCACCTCCAGTCACCAGTCTGTCAAGCTTCTGAAGTTTGCGGACGACAACTCCCTCATCGGACTCATCTCTGATGGAGATGAGTCCGCCTACAGGTGGGAGGCTGACCACCTGGTGACATGGTGCAATCAAAACAATCTAAAGCTCAACGCTCTAAAGACAGTGGAGATGGTTGTGGACTTCAGGAAGAACCCAGCCCCACCCTCTGTGGTTCCACAATTGACACTGTGGAGTCTTTCCACTTCCTGGGAACTACCATCTCCCAAGACCTCAAGTGAAGTCAAGAAAGCACAACAGAGGATGTACTTCCTGCGGCAGCTGAAGAAATTCAACCTGCCAAAGACAATGATGGTGCACTTCTACACAGCCATCATTGAGTCCATTCTCACATCCTCCATCACCATCTGGTACGCTGCTGCCACAGCCAAGGACAAGGGCAGACTGCAGCGTGTCATTCGGTCTGCAGAGAAGGTGATTGGCTGCAATCTGCCGCCGCTCCAGGAACTATACGCCACCAGGACTCTGAAGCGTGCTGGAAAGATTGTGGCCGACCCCTCCCACCCCGGACACAAACTCTTTGAACCACTCACCTCTGGCAGGAGGCTGACGTCCATCAGGACCAAAACCTCACGTCACATGAACAGCTTTTTCCCCTCCGCCACTAGCCTTATTAACAAGGCCCGGAAACCACCCCGACAATCTACCCCTGGCTCTTCATGCCACTGTTCTCTCTCTGCTGTAATGCTCTTTGCTCTTTATTTATTTTTGTATTTCTATCTTTATTTTTAATTTAATACATACTGTGTACATATACTTATACTTATATTGTTTATACCTATACTTATATTGTTTAATATTCCATCTAGAGAATGTGTGACGTGCACCAACAACACCAAAACAAATTCCTTGTATGTGTTAAAAAACGTACTTGGCAATAAAACCCTTTCTGATTCTGATTCTGAAGTTGTCATTACAAAGACATCGATAAATTGTACTGTCTTGTTTAATGTCAAGTTGTCATAACGGAGAGATTGTTGTCTTCGGTAATGTCAAGTTGTCATGACAAAGACATCTCGGACAATGCCAATTTTGCATTAAAAGTGTTATAATTTACCGAATGACAACAGTCATATAAAGTGACTCCTTCATGTTCATGACAGGTGTCATGTCATAATAATGACGGTGTCAGGTCAGTCTTACGCACACCCCTTCAAATAAAGTGTTACCCAAAATAAGAGTTCACTTGCACGTAAAGTGCAAAATAATCTTTTTTTCTCGATTACATTGTTTTTGTGATCGTCGTCAAAATTGTTAGGAGCCGAAATCTTAATCACTACTAAAATTTTGATTAATTGCACAGCCCTGCTTTTGAAGTTGTGGAACTTTAGAACTTTCTCCCTTTGTACCTATGATCTATGGACACTGTAGACACCTATAATCACCCTTTAAACTCCTCCTTCTTTCCTCACTTATTTCCTTTATCTTCCAAACTAGTACTCATCCTCTCCTCGCCACTGTCCAGAAGTCATACAGCATCATTTCCCTCTCTCCTCCTCCCCTCCCAGTCTCCCACCTGTGTCTTTCTCCTCCCAGTCATTTGTCCGTTCCACTCCGTCTGCAGCGAGCAGGATCCAGGAGACAGACTCACTCAGCCTTAATGGATAAGCTGCTCCATTCCCCTCACTATTGGGATCAATGGCACTCACTTGAGGCCACACAGCACAGCGGGAGCAGTGCACAGTAGCACCGCCGTAGATAGGGTTAAACCCTTTAAGTGTGTCAGAGTGTTGAGGAGTGGTTTTGTGTACATGTATGTGCTCTCATGTGTGAGCATTTATCGATCCGTGTGAAACGGAGCGGTTGTAGTGTACACTTCATGCAATTATATTTCAAAATGTTTGTGTCCATAACCAAAGAGATACAGCGGCGGGAGAATAGCGTTTTATTCCAGGACTAAATTGCTCTTGCTTGTTGTGTGCAGCCGCTTTGTTGTTGTCAGGTTATTTCTGTGCACCTCCCATCTATCTGTGTTCTACAGTCTCTGCTGCTCTATTTTGTCTCTCGCCATCATCTTACATGGATGCACTCATTCACCCACCCACCCGATGCGGCGTCTGACTCACTTGTGCTCTCTTTCTCGCACACTTACTCACAGGGTGTTGTCAAGGTGGGGTTCGGCTTGCTACACTAATAGCTTTGGGAGGGCCGGACTGTACATGAGTGTGATGAATAGAGCGGGGCCAGGACAGCTGTAGCTACCAGGGTGATGAAATGTGTCTACTTCATCACTTCCTGGAAAAGGAGAAAGGAGATGAAGCGGATTGGGGATCCCTACGGAGATGAGGAGGTCGGAAACAGCGGAGTGCAAGGCTGTTTTTATGCCTTGCCTTTTCTTTTTCTTTTTTTTTGACAGGATCAAACTGTGACATCCTATTTCTTATACTGTCTCCATAAAATCTCATCAAATGAGTCATGCTCGACAATAGCCAGCACCTCTCCTCCTCCCCTGTAAGATTGAATTTTCTGACAATGATCTGATTAGAAAAAAGGAGCCACGTGCCCCGCAGTGTAGCACAGGAATCAATCCCATAAATCAAAGCTTAGAATGCACACAGACCTTGAGCACATCCCACCATCAGCCACTGTTTCCTCTCCCCCTCTGCCTGCGTTTGAGGGATACTGACTCCTGTCTGAGGAGCAAAGTACTGCAGCTCAGTGGGAAGCCAGACTCCAATCTGATGTCACTCTTGTGCAATCAGTTGCTTCTGTTGGAGCCGAGCGCCCTTGATGTTTAATGCATTTTGTATGGACCTTCAGCTGGATCTCTGGTCTTTTGGTTTGCTTTTAAAAATATCCTGCAGAAGAAAAACTACAGAGGACAGACGTTATCATTTTTTTTTTTTTTATCAAAGCAAGTACATTGTGTGCACACAATGTACTTTGCACAGTTGTAGACATTTCAGGTGCTTTCATACTCATGGGAACTTCCCAGTGGAAGTCTACAGAGCAGGTTCTTTTTGGTGCCATACCCTCTAGGTCAGTGGTTCCCAACCTGTAGGCCCCCACAAGGAGCATATATCCATTGCAGATTTAGTACCACAACTTTTGACCTGCTTGTCCCCCTCTGACGCACCTGTCTCACGTTGTAGATGTGCTAGATAGAATTATAGATAGATTATGTACAGATAGTATTTTTCTGTACATAAAATGTGAATCTGTCCTTTTAAAGGATCACAAGCATAACATGTTGGGAAGCACTGCTCTATGTATTGCAATGCTAGAGCTGTAACAATTCCAAATTTTACTGTACAATTAATTGTCTCAAATTATTGCAAATCACAATATAATTGCCTCTTTCAGTCAAATTTTAAAATATTCATTTATGTATTTTTTTGCAAACAAATTCAAGTTTAAAATGAATCCCAGGATACATCTTTTGGTTATATTACTGTCATGTGACCCAGATAATGTAATAACACAAGTACACAGCCTATATTAAATGATCATAAAAGTGACAATTACCATCAACAGTCATTCCCCTTAGGACCTTAGCTAATGTTAGCAATTAATTGCGGTTAAACAAAGAATTGGCGATTAGGTTAAAAGAATTGCGATAAGACAATTATGTAATAATTGTTACAGGTCTATGCAATGCATTTGCATCAAACTACGGACAATAAAATAAGAAACACAGCCTTCGATCAAGCTACAGCATCTCTTATTCCACTCTTGGGTAACTCTCCACATGGTGGCGTGCTTGGAGTTTATGTGCGCCTTCAGCTGCTGTGTCCAGTTCAGCCACTGGTCTTATCCGTTGTCCACTCACAAACCTCCCCAGTGCTTCCCTTCCTCTATATATGTATCCACTGTCTGACCAGCTTCTCAAGCATTTCTCTGGGTCTTTTTCTGTTGTTCTTTATGTATTTGTGTTCATATTGCCCCCACTCTTCCTGTGTGAGATCTATTTCCACTGGATGGAATTTCTCTCCAAAGCTAGACTCCCCTTTTTCCTTTCTTTTGTGAGACATGATTTTTTTTCTTCTCTCACTTAGCGTTTTGTTCCCCAGCATCTTGCATTTTTATCGAGTCAATTTACATGGGACGTGGGCTGTGATTTGTTTAATCTGTCAGGGCCGTGGTATAGCAATCATATAACTATCAGCCTAAATGGCCTTTTCTGTCCTCTGCAGACCATAACGGTGACAAATTCCTCAATTAATATGCGCATACCGCATTTCAGCCATGATGAAAATATCGGCCACTGCCCCCATAGGCTACCGTAGTGTGAGACACGGCTGGTGTTATCATCATTCATCATGCCTCCTCACAACCCTCCCCATGAATAACAATCGGGATCGACCTTGGCTTGAGCCTCCAAGAGAGAGATGCTGCAAGATTATCAGATTATTACTGGGATAAGTCATGAACTCATGTGATTGGTCAGGTTTTGGGCTCTTGACAAGGGATTGCCTAAGTAGCAGGGTTGTCCCTGGTGACAGGATGAAGACAGATTTGATGTTTTTGGGTCTAATTAGGAATAAGTTGGTGATAATGTGTTTGTGTTCCTGAGTGAGGGAGGAGTATTGGGGCATAAGTGTGTCCAGCTCTGTCACTGATATTGACAGGAACATTTTATTTAAAAGGTGACTATGTAAGTTGTTTTGAAAGAAGAAATATATTTCTTCCTCTTACAAATTTAAAGTTGAATTTATAAACCACTAAAACGCACACTCATCCCAAAATTCCACCAGACGCGGAAGTGACGTGTTCCGGCTGCGCCGTGTTTGTGTTCCGTCCTCCGCCACGCGCCATACCACACCGGGAACGCCTCAGAAGCGGAGCGTCATGCTGCCCGACTGTTACTGAAATTCTCTCTACAGAACAATCACATGTTTATTAAGCTAGTATATACCTTCCACTATAAGCACCCATGCAATTAATTTCCATGCCTTCTCTTTTCTGGCGTTGTCCTTATAAAAAAGGATCTATGGTGTCGTATAACATTAATATCTTGTGTTTTTGCAGTTTGGACGCGCCGGGTGCAATTTGGCCGTTACTCTGTTAGCTACACCCAGGGGTCAGTCTGGTATGACTAGAAGCTTATGTTAGCTATTGTTAGCAAACTTATTATTGAGTCCAATTTGCTATACAGTAATTCACGTTCAGCCACTGTTCAGCAAAAGTTACATAATCCCACTTTAACCTTAATTTATTCAATGAAAAGAGAAATGACATAAACCCTATGTGTAACTTTACAGTTATCACCTTAGCCTCGTTTCCACCAAGCAGTCTGGATTATTATGGTTATTTTTGCGTTTCCACTGACTATAAGTTGTAGATGGTACCAATAGAACCGCTCCATTCCATCCTGTTTTTCCGTTACCCCTCTGTTGAGGTACCTAGCACCCTAATACGATACTTAAGGGTGGTGCTAGAAACACTGCAGTCCGCGATTGGTGCAGACGTTCCTCTGCATTATGGGTGAAGAGGAAATACAGTGAGAGCAGTAAATTCCGCTGGATGCATGTATTTCCGCCGATGTCCATTTCCTTCCGCTTTCTTTGTGTTGGAATTCTAAACTTCGGTGGATTTCTGAGGACTATGGTTAACTGCTCCTCAGATCTCTGCAGGGTAAATTGAGACAGCTAGCTAGACTATCTGTCCAATCTGAGTTTTCTCTCGCACGACTATTTTACAGCCGCTCTGTGACCATTGTGATTGGTTTAAAGAAATGCCAATAAACCATAGCACGTTTTTCTCCCATCCCGAAATGCTGTGTGGACTAACTAGACCTTCCTCCGCTCCGCAGCGTGTGGATGGTCGGGCAAAGCTAGACTACTCAGCGCATGGCTGTCCACGGCTCTTACCATCCGGTAACAACCCACCTACGTTTAAGCTTACCGTCTGCGGTGGAAATGAAAACAGATCTAGTGTTTAGGTACATGTCCGTACGGGTTACCTACGGTTCTTATGGTACTATACCGTATTTGATGGAAACGCGGCTCTTGTGATGTCAATGGTCTGAGGGATGGGTGCCAGGTTCTGTTTGTATTTAGGAATGTAAGCAAAGTAAAAAGCAAAAAGGACTTGCCAAAGTGCTGTTTAAAGCGTCCATCTTTGTTTAGATTAATATTGTAATGTAAAAGTAATATGTAAACCCGGTGTCTTCTTGAAGAATATCTTACGTTTGTTCAAAGGTTATATTTCATTGTTGCTGTATGGCACTGTTGCATTACATTGTATATGTTGTTTTTACTGCACACCATGCTAATTTGGTCTTTAAATAAGAATATAAATACAGTAAACACAATCATTTGGTTAGGATAATGGATGTAGTGGAGAGAGGTAGGATAAATGGATTGAATGTAGTAAGTGAAACTCAAATTATACTAAAGCATCCACTTAGCCCCAAGGGTCCATGAGACGTCTGTGTCGTCACCTGCCCATGTGTGCGAGGGTCTGTGCAGATTGACCACACCAGTGGTGGAATGTAACTAAGTACATTTACAGAAGTACTGTAATTAGGTACACATTTGAGGTGCTTTACTTGAGTCTTTTCTTTTCATGCCACCTTCTACTTCTCTACTACTCTGCTACATTTCAGAAAGAAATATTGTACTTTTTACTCCACTACATTAATCTGACATCTTTAGTTACTAGTTACTTTACAAATTACAGCTTTAGTGCATAACTTTTTGATATTAATGAACGTCCGTTACATTCAAGCCATTTCGTTTCCAGGTTCTAAAATGGGAGGATTTTTCTGCATTTAGAACTTTTACCTTTAATACTTTAAGTACATTTTCCCGATGATACTTACATACTTTTACTTAAGTAACATATTCAATGCAGGACTTTTTCCTCTAACAGAGTATTTTTACAATGTGGTATTAGTACTGTTACTTAAAGGATCTTAGTTTTTTTTCTTTTTTAAGATTCTTTTTTTTGGCAGTTTAGGCCTTTATTTGTATAGGACAGCTGAATACATGAAGGAGGAGAGAGAGGGGGAATGACATGCAGCGAAGGGCCGCCCGCAGGTCAGAGTCGAACCCGGGGCTGCTGCGTCAAGGAGTACACCTCCATATATGGGCGACTGCTCTCCCTGGTGAGCTACCCAGGCACCCGTAAAGGATCTGAATACTTCTTCCACCACTGGTCCACACACAGAACCAATATGTATGACCGCACATGTCCGACTGTAGGCATGGATAGTACACAGCCACTGCACATGTGTGAACAGGTCTGCCTATGAAGACACCCAGTGTAGTAATTAAACTGTGCACTTTCCTGCCGAGTATATCAGGGCCTTGGTGCTCCTCACATAGGAAGGAAACTTACGTGTACTTATTTGCCTAAAACATCCTCAGCAGTTCTTTTGTATAGCAGCAACCTGCATGTGTCTCCGTATGTACAGGAGAGCGTTGAGGTCAATTGATTCCTTTAACCCCCCATCTGGAGTGCTAATGCCCGCAGTGAGCTTTAGCCTTGTCATGGCCATGAGTGCTAAAATACAGGGGATGGCTGAGGGTAATTTGGGACTCTTGAGGGGCTTAGAGGAGATGGGAGGGTTGGGCCTGAGGTCCGGATTTGGCGACGCTGAGGGATGAACTGGGGTGTGGAGTTCAAGTAGGAGGTGGTGGAGAGATACAGAGGCAGAAAGAGAGAGAGAGGCCAAGACGTTAATCTCGGGAAGTGTTTATTTACTGGTTTTGCAGGCTAGTTTAGCAGGGAGCCATTGAGAGTCATTAACTCGCAGCCATTATGCTAATACTTGTAAACACATTGATTAGCCCTTTATCTGCCAACCCACTCATATGCTTAATGAGTAAATCCATTGCTTTCACGGACCAGTTTTACAATTATTTTTCTTTTTAAGCTACTAAAAAGTTTATATTAGATAGTAGTAAGTTTATAATTGTCCACAAACAAATCTAATCGCAATAAAACCTTTAGACTGGCAAAGAAGTGCAACACAAGGCCCAAGGGGGGGGGGGGGGGCATTCTTTTTATCATAATGTTGTGCTGTTAAATATTCAGGATTCTTTTTTTCAAGATGGTTTCTTTTCGCAACAACAATTCTATGCAAAATTGACTTTTTAAGTAAATTGACGCAGTTTTAGAATGCAAGCAGGGTTGAGTCAGTATGGGTAAAAACAAATGGTAAGTTCAAGCATTATTTCTCTATCTCAGGATAGAAACTGAGCTATGGTAGCTAGTATTGAATCAAAGCTAGAGATTTTCTTTAAGCGACTACCTCATTTCATCACCCTTAAGGCCTTTTCACACGGGAATCGATTGTCTATTAAGTCAGTCGCTCCAGAAAAACGTGATTATGCGATCGCATAATTCAATGCATAATCAGCCAAAGTCCGCATATTTATGCGGGGGCCGCATTTTTTCAAATACGCCGCACTTTCGCCGCATAAAATGCCGCGCAAAATATGCGGGCCTTGCATGATTTCATAATCCCCGCATTTTTGTTGCAAAAAAGTCACATATATCGTAGCAGAAAGTTGGAAAATGTTGCGTTTACTTCACACAAGAGCAGCCATTTCCCCCTGTTGCCATGGGAACGTTATGAAGTGACGTAATTACACGACGTGAACATCATCGAAAAGCTGCAAACCCCGCGATGAAGCCACGATGAAACCGCAGTTTTTGCAAGTTCCCGCAATTTCATCGAATAAAATTGCATAAATATCCCGCATATTCCATCGCATTTTTTAAGAAAACGTGCCACATAATCAAGGATTTTTGCCCGCAACAATCAGAAAAAAAACTCTGCATTTTTCTGGAAGGACTGTTAAGTAATTCATTTTCAATTAGAGGCGTGTTCGTGCCTTCCGGCTGCAAGAGTTGAATTCAATTCAATTTTCAATTCAATTTTATTTATAGTGTCAAATCATAACAGGAATTATCTCAGGACACTTTACAGATAGAGTCGGTCTAGACCACACTCTATAATTTACAAGGACCCAACAATTCCAGTGATTCCCCCAAGAGCATGCATGAATGCGTAAGTGCGACAGTGGCAAGGAAAAACTCCCTTTTAGGAAGAAACCTCGGACAGACCCAGGCTCTTGGTAGGTGGTGTCTGACGGTGCCGGTTGGGGGTATGATGAACAATGGCAATAATAGTCACAATAAAGATATTGTAATAGTTATAATAGTTCATGGTGTCGTAGAGCACAGCAGGGCGTAACAGGGCGTGGCAGGGCGTTGGCCGGACATAGAAAGTCGAAGCCGGGCATTGCAGTGCGTAGCAGGGTGTAATAGGGCACAGCAGGGCGTAAGGCAGGACCACGGCGACAGCTGCCACCATGATGTAGGTGCCATCATGATCCAAGATGATGATGCTGGGCGGAAAAAGAACATAAGGACTCCTGGGGAATAAGCTCCCCGGAGCTATGTTAGTAACAAGCATTTCTGTGACACGAATACACACAGATGGAAAGAGAGAGGAGAGAGAAGCTCAGTGTGTCCAAGGAGGTACCCCGGTAGTCTAAAACTATAACCGCATAACTAAGAGCTGCAGAGAAGGGGAGATAGGGAGGCTGTGTTCCGTGATTGTGGCTACACACCTTCCCCCGCCGGTCTAGGCTAACGCTGCGACTCATTACTCCCTAAGTATATGTAAGCTTTCTATGGGGAGAAGCAGAGATAGGGTGGGGGTGCGCCATGACTGTGGCTACACACCCATCCCCGCCGGTCTAGGCGAACGCTGCAACTCCTCATACCCTAAATATAGTAAGCTTTCTATGAAGAGAAGCCGAGATAGGGAGGCGGTGCGTCATGACTGTGGCTACACACCTTCCCTCGCCGGTCTAGGCGAGCGCTGCAACTCCTCACTCCCTAACTATAAGCTTTATCGAAGAGGAGAGGGTTAAGTTTACTCTTAAAGGTGGTGATGGTGACTGCCTCCCGAACCCAGACCGGGAGCTGGTTCCACAGGAGAGGAGCCTGATAGAATTGTGTGCAAATCAATGAACAAGAGACTGATTGGGACATAGACAGCGGGGGGCTTCTGCTTGTAAGAGCATCGGCACAAGACTGGATTTATCGGGCAACGCCCGTAATTATGACTATGCTAATTTAGCTAACTTTAGCTATTAACAATAACAGTCTGTTGTTAGGAAAGACTAGGATTGCCACTATTTGTTATAAATCAGCCTGTGACTAGGGATATATGATACCACAGTCAATTAATCTCAATTCAGTTGTACGGCAGGGATACCGTAGTGCACAGAATCTCCATGGTTACCACACATTGATCGCCTGGTGTTTCATCTCGGAGCTTTTTACCTTCACATGAGGAGCGTATTAGACCCCACGGATCCACGCGACTACGCAGGAGAACTGTCGCTCCCCCTGTGAAAAGCCCTTTAAAAGCAGGGTCGGGCATCGTTTTGATTTAAACAATTCTAATTCCAATTCCGATTCTTCCTTTTGATTCCGATTCTTTGAGGAGTGGAGTTGAAACGGGTCACATGCTTATTTTACAGATAATAGGAACATTTTTATTTGATTCAATAGTAATTTACAGTTTTACCGGGCTTTTTCAACGTAAAAGAAAGCCAGACTTTAGAGAGCCGCTTACTGTGCTCCATGGCTGCAACACAACAAGCTCCTGGAAGCTCCTGGTGGGCGCTACGGAAACCAAAACTTGCGCGTTAACATTTGCAAATGATTCCAATAAAAAAAATTAAAAAAAACGATTCCATTGGAATCATAATTTTTGAAACCGTTCTAAGTTGGAACCAGTTCTCGATGCCCAATCCTACTTATAAAAGCCAACATAATACTGAAAAACACAGATTCCTAAGTTTGCTGTATACATGCTCATTCATGAGCAAACAGTACAAATACCGTGACTAACACGTCTGTAGTCCCGCCTGACCCTTACACCACATGTCCTGCCTCACCATACTCACTCACATCTGTTTTGGCTTGACTATCAATGTCGAGAGCCCCGAGCGCTGGAACTGATAGGACGTGCATGGGTAGCTCCTGCTTCATGGAGCCCTAGCCAGTGTATACACTGTGACCAAATGTCAGTATGTGATGAAAAGTGTGACTTGTGTGTGTGTTGAATGTTTGCAACTGTTGATGTTTTTGTTCACGATATACATACCTTCATTTACTGAAGATTTATACACACACACACACACACACACACACACTCTAACGTACTGTAGATGCCATTTTAATTGCAGATGTTTGTGCATAGTCACAACATCAACATCTGTGCATGTTATAATCTGTCACAACAAATACAAAGAAAAACAGGTGTATGAATGTTTGTCGCCTCACTGCAGATTCTGGGGGACATAGTAGTTAATCTGATGATTGATTTGGATTGGATTGATGTGAGCATATCTTAGCAGCAAGACTGTGAAATGTAGCTGCACAATATATCCTTTTTTATCGTCATCGCAATATCAACTTGCACACAATAGGCTGCGACACATCGCGAAAGGCTGCAACATATCGCGAAAGAAAATACCAGTAGAAAACTGCACTTTGAAATGTAGCTGTCATTCTTTTTCATTGGGGCCTTTTATGTTCCATTCAATGTTTAATAAAATAATGTTGGAAATTATTTTTTTGTCATTTTTATTTTATTCAACAAGCAATTTGTTGTATTTTAGCAGAATACTGAAAGCAGCAGAAATGAGTACACTTTAATATCTGTTTATTTATCGCAAGTAATATCCCTATCGCGATATTCAACAATGTTTGCATATCGCATGTTTTTCTCATATCGTGCAGCCCTAGTGAAATTCTTCATAAAAATCTAGGTAACGCCTCTTCTACTTCTCTATTGGCTGCAGAAAAAAAACGGCCTTGAGATTCCACCTAGCCACATAAAACACCCTTTTCTCCACCACTGCAGTATGTATTCTTCACGTCGCCTTTCACCCCTCGCTTCCTCCTCTCGATACCTTGAAGAGACGTAGGAAAAGAGCTGACAGCCGGAACTGGTTGCTCAGCCCTCGAGGGAAGAGTATGATTTCAGCCTCAGGGACTCGGGTCACTGGGTAGAGTCTGGACTCTGTGTTTCTGCTCTCCCTCCTCATCCGCCCACCCTCTCTCTACGTTTTGCCCTCCCCTGCCCCTCCTTTGTGTCCTAATGCTTTGCAGATGCCTGCAAAACCCTACTTCTAAATATAAAGGCAAAAATAGCCAGCTGCACTCCCACTGGCATGTCCTGATGTAGTGTTAAATGTTTGTTGCTTAGCTAACAAGCTAAACATCTTTGTTTTGACTTTTTTTTACAGAAGTAAACCTGTCTCTTCTTGCTCAAAACTAGCCTAATGTTGTTGCTCATTAGCTGATACTGCAGTTAGCTAGTTGCTAGCATTGCTCATGTGGCTGTGTGTTGACTAGTGTTTGCCTCCCGAGCTGTTTTACTGGGCTAATACTTGGATGCCATGCAGGCATGTTGTTCTAAAGCCCTTTGTGAATGCTTTAATGCTAACAACCACCCACACGTGATACAAGCGAACCCTTTACTTTGACCTGCTTTCCATGACAACAGTTAAATCACATGCTATTGATCCAATCCTGCAGCCACTTTGTGTTAGGATTAGCAAAGGGCTTCAACAGCTGTGTCTTCTGTGACTGTATCTGATCATTCATCAAGAACAATTAACCCCAGATATTCAAATACAGCACAGCTTCAGTTTAGGCGTTCCCTCGAAGGCTGAGTGACTTGTGGAGACATCTACAGTTAGACCAGAGACTGCTTACGCCCCTGCCTTTCTCTTGATTGGGATTTGTTTATAAAGCTTGAGGTTGTATTTGCCTTTCAAACCATGCAGAGCATGAATAGCTTAACAGGCTCCCTGAGAGTTTGCTATAGCCAAGTACATTTAATGCTCCTTGATAAGTTACAACCAGCCATTTCCAGGTCCCACACTTACACCTATTGTATTGTCACTCTGCATAGATAATTTACCGTTAGCTTGTTCAATTAACCCAGCAGGCATCCGGCATGCATATAAAAACTACCTTTGCAGTTTGGCTGATGGAGGGGCAAATTCTTTCAAACAGTGGGTCACTTGTACGGGTTTTTTCTTTAGTCATACCAGATGTGTGGCATTTCTAGGGCTGCCAGGCATCGTTCAAAATCTTTCGATCCAGTGCCAATTTCGATACCTCAGTTTCGATGCTGGTTCCTTAACGATTCTTTTTTCGATAACATATGTTTTAAAATCCATTTCAACATCAACAAAAATACATTAAACACAAAACTTTTATTTTCCACCTTAATTAAATATTTATTAAAAATTAATAAATAAAAAAACATTCTGGTAACACTGCTCACTCAGAGTAACATTAATAAAACTGGTTGTGCTTTTGGATAGGGGTGCGCCAGTCAGATACTCAGGTTTGGTATCAATCCAAACTTTAAAAATTAACAAAAAAAGAGAAACCTTTTTGCCACAACATGAACATATTATAAATAATAAATAAATAAACAAATGGCATTGTGTACAGGCTAATATTGAAGTAACTAAAATGCAAAGGAGTGTAAAGAACAAAGACTTTTTAGTGCAAACTGCATAATGACACAAACCTTTAACAATAAACTTGGTGACTGCCCTGTTGTCAACATTGAACTAAGTGCAATGGAATGTAATTGAATTGCCTTGTTGCTGAAAGGTGCTGTAGAAATAAAGTTGCCTTGCCTTACAACCTCAGCCTGTCAGTCAGTCATCAGGGCATAGAAACCACTGCTGTGCCTGCTTGTCTCAGAGGAAGTGTAACGTCAACAGCACCGCGACCGCTTTCGGCTCTCCATTAATATCATATCGCAGCAAACTCTGTCTGCATAAGTTTTGAAAAACTGTAACCACACTTGAAGCCACTTTATCGGCATTGCCATGACTCACTGTGACTTCAACAAAACTGCAGAGCCGACGTAGTTTACTCCGTCCGCACCTCTGCGTGTGTGGAATCGAACCGAAATTTGGTACTGAAAGATAAATAATTTTTCGATACTCATAGGATCCGGGTATTTTTTTCAGTGCCATAAAAGTATCAACATTCGGTGCCAAGCCCTAGCCATTTCTGTACTGCTGAAAAACTAAAATAAATAGTAAATACAGTGACAAATTAATAAAATGTCAAAAAAAATGTCATCACTGTTCGTCCATCCATATAAGTGTTGCATTGTCAGGCCTATCTCCACAGCGCTGTGGAATAACATCTGGCTACACCACAGATACATTCTAAGATAGGAGGAAATAACGCTCTGGGTTGTTTGCATTTCTTTAAACCAATCAAAATCATCTTGGGCGGCGCTAAGCTCTGGACGCAGAGATGGTGACTCTGCAAAATAGTCTCGGGAAGGAACTTGTTTTGGTGGAACATTTGCACGCTGCAAAAAAAAACAAAAACCCACCACCTACAATATTAAATGAAGTTAACTGTTGACACAATACAGTAATGTGAGCTATTTAAATTAGCTGGATATATGGTTAAACCTCATTTGCTCTTACCAGTACGCCGTGTGTACTTCTACTTACTACAGCAATCCCACCAATCGGTGCCAAAACGTCCCAGTTAGAGAGTAAATGCCGTAAACATATTCTTTGTAAATCTTTACAACCATTCCCCGAAAGAACCAAGCAGGCCTACCTTTTTGCACGATCCAAACTTCAACATTTTTGGCGTGTAGCTTGCTAGCTTGAATGTTGTTTCCCGTAGCGAAGGGATTTTGAGAATGGCAACACACAGAGAGCGGAAGGAGAAAGGTAAAGCCTGACGTCCGGCACGTAGTACTAGCTGCTAAGTGTGCTAGTTGCTATAAAGCCTGTTGCCATTGACCTGAATCCCTGCTTCCATGTTGAGTCCTACAAGGGAGGACCAGAACATGTGCCCATTAGTATTTTATGTTGGAAAGTGAAATGAATGACCAGGAAAAAAGGACATAAATAGAAGTTTTCCTGTTAAGGCAAGTTTCAATGGCTGAGGAATGTTCCAATTTCTAAAATAAGTATTTGTTTCGTGACATGAAAGTAAGACTTACTTTGGAATGAAATTGAAAGTAGTAGCTAATTTTAGACCTCTGCTTACTAATTTCTTGACAATGCGTTTGATTGAGCCAGAAAAACAGTTAACAGTTAACATTCATTGGAAATGTAAATCATTCCCTTGTGCCCGAACAGAGGATATCAACATCTTTAATGCCACTGCGGCAAGCCTTGAGCAAAAAGGCCAAACATCCTGGCAAATATCTTGCCAACTCTGAGGCTCAGTCTGTCCACAACATACTTTCCACTGAGACATATCCAGACACTGATTGAAAGTCATTGGCCATTGACTTGAACATTATCCAATCCCCATGTATTAGAGGGCGTGTTTCTAACATGGTTTGAGATGGATGGGATGAGGCGAAGGGTTAAGTCCCGCTCTCTCTCGGTCCCACTTTGGTGACAATGAAGGGTATTCTGGTTGCTAGCACACAGTGATCAGTGGAGATGTCGGTATAAAGGCTTTATTCATCTGCTGTGGCCAATCACAAAGAGACAGATACATCAAATCACAGGGGAATGGATGAAGTGATAGAGGAAAAAGCGAGCTAGGACCAGCACATAGTGACACTCAAGAATCCCGAGCTGTGTCTGAAATGGGACATGGCTTTTGCTCATGCATGTGTGCTGTCTTGTCTGTCTGGCCTTACACTGTCTTCTTGTAGAGCACTTGTGTACTCATGTGCACCGAAAGAGTACTTGCCTGTGTCTCTATTAGCTTGAATGCGGTCGCAGCGAGAGCCAAGAGGAGGTTTTTATTAATATCATGAAGTGACAGGGCATTACCTTGACTGCTGACTACGCTGCCCCGAACAGTGTCTGCTCTCCTGGCACTGCAGTATAATCTTGGCTATTTGCTCTGCATCATACCTGACAAGATGAGAGCTCCCTCGTTAATGAAATGGGCTGTTTCACAAGGGCTAGAGAGGTCAACAGCCCCAGTCAACGTTGCTCTTACAGCTGGGTAGTTGATCCTGAATCTTAGGGGAACATCCATGATCGATTACACACACCGCCTGGTGGTGGGCACACGTTCACTGACTTTGCAGCCACACCACAGACTGTAAACATAGTGGACGTAACATCAGTGATGTCACCCATTGGTTTGTGGAATGCCTTTTTGAAGCTTTGAGTTTGACAATATAGTCGTAACCATCTTTTGTTTTCTTCTTTTTTTTTTTAAACCGGACGTTTTCCGATTTTTGAATGGACGGTGGAGCTGGGGAGGATGACGCCTGCCCGTGTTGTTTGTGTTGCACTGAAGTAAACGCTAAAGAGAGAAAGTTGACGATTTTCAACTTCTGAAGCGAGTCATCCAGTGGAGATTTACTGGCAGGTATACACGGACTTCAGGGTACTCCTGCCATTCATCTGCATGACGGCAGTACAGAAAATGGGCAAACCTTCCCTTAAGTAACCAGCTAGCGGTAGCTAGCTAGCTTGGTTGACAGAACGCTGAACAAGACATGTTTAGGCAACCAAAATGTGCCATTTAACTTTGATGAAGTGAAAACACACTGTGAGAGGGTCAAAGTTGAAGACAAAAACACTGACAACCCCCAAAAACAAGTTCACAGCTATTTTAATGTCCACAGTGCCATGATTAGCATTGCTAAGCCTCTGTCCTGATTGACAGGTTTGTGTGTAAAGCCACACCCCTAAAGCATCCCCTGGTTTATTGTCAATTTTAAAGAAATGGGACCATAATTTACAAAACGAACATTTTGCTGTATTGAAGAAGCCTTAAAAGTACCAATTGAGGCCATAAACTCATTATGAAAATGTTCACTGAGGTAATAAATCAAGGAGGAAGTAGGGTCATTTTCTCATAGACTTCTATAGAAACAAACTTCTTTTAGCAACCAGTGGAGTCGCCCCCTGCTGGAAATGAGATAGAATGCAGATTTAAGGCACTTCACTTTTCAGACCCCAAAGCTCCATCCATTATTTTTACATTCTATCCACACAAATACCCTATCCCAGTGGTTCTCAAACTTTTTCACATCAAGGACCCCTAAACTGACACAAATTAGATCACGGACCCCCATCTGGTAAGGCTTCGTCCCAGGGTCCCCTACCTGATAGAATTTTTGCTTTTAGATGTTTTATTACAGAAAGTGAATGAAACCCATGAGCTAAAGAGTCATACAATCTGTCATTGTGTTGCTTATGAATGAAATTATAGTGAAAATAAATGATTCCCCTTTTTTGTTGGGGACCCCCTGGAACCCCTTCAAGGACCCCTCAGGGTCCCCAGACCCCACTTAGAGAACCACTACCCTATCCTATACACCTACTTACCTCACACACACATCCCTCTGTTATCCTGAGATTTACCGACAGCCAACCCGCTGCAATCTGGTACTCCTCTTGAAATGAGAGTCATGTTGCTATTAGTCATCCACAAACCACTTCACCTTCTGGTCTACATATTCTCAGTTGCTGTCTGGGGGTTGATATTACTGCCTATATGGTATTATTACGACAAAGGGTATGGGAGAGGATGTTCTAGTGGGATTTAGCTCTTCACTTTAACACCGTGCTCATATTTTATTGTTCTGCCTGTGTCTGATTTCCAACTGTACTGCAGCAAGATGACGTGGCTACATTTGAGGTTAGATTATGGTTGTGATTTGGTCTTGGGACATTGCTTTTGAGCAGAAAAAAAGCAGAAAGAGGAGAGAGGGAGAATGGGGAGTGGCGATATCAGATCATCAGGTCTGCGTTGCTATAAAAAGCACAGTCTATCTTCACCTGATCCCTCCTTCACTATCTTTTTTAACTTAATTGCCACGAGTCCGAAAGTCACTATTGACAAATGCAGACAGGCTCAGCACAGCGAACCTCCCACACAGCTCTGTGTCACCCCTCTCCCACCCACCTAGCCTATAGCTTAGCCTTGCGGCATAATCCCATAAGAATCCATTAAGCAAGGCATCTTAAACTGATCCTCCTTCCAAATGCGGGGAGAGGTCGTCGTCTTCCTCTCTGACAGGGCGAGGAGGGGAGGGAGGGAGGAATTGAAGTATAGGAAGAGGATGGTGGTGCTGCTTTGGAGTCACATGACTAATTTGTGTCTGTTGCGGGGAGTACGGGCAGCTGGCCAAAGTCATTCCTCCCTCTCTCTCTCCATCCTTCACTCTCCACCTCTCTCTCCCTCAAGCACATGCATTTGTTAGTGTGCTAAAGCCGATTGCATGCATGTGTTTTGGCAGTTTTTGCCGTTTAGGAGTGTCACAATCCATATGTGCTGACTGCATGCTTTTTTGTTGACAGAGCAGCGTCTACTGTCACTAACTATGTCCCTGTTGTGTTGTTTCTCCCTCAGGGACTATGGCTCCAAGCGCAAGTCGGGTAAGTCACCTGTTTTCCTTCACTATCCTTCCCAAAAGCCTATTTCTCTTTCAACTTGTTGCTCTTAATAGAGCCGCTCCTTCAGATCCAAGGGGGGATGTTGTGCTGCATGGCGTATGACTCTTAAACTCTCTCTGCGACTTGTCTGTTATCCATGTGATGTCAGTGTGTGGTTTGTTTACTTGTCCCGCTGCAGGACGCTGACTTGCTGTCGACTCTGTTTTGGGGTGGGTTCAAAAAGCTGTCAAGCCCTCTCCTTCTGGTTGTAGATTTGCCTCACAGTCCAGGGTGGGGTTTCAAGATTGCCTGTTAGTTCTTTGGGATGTCCAAATAGAGTCATTAATATGTGTTTTGTTACTGTAAGAGAAAACATTATTCTCTAATTTGGCAGTGTAAAAGATTGTTTGCCTCTGAGTCTTTAGCTTAAGTTTTTGGTGAAGCTTTTTGTATGACGAATGTTTAGTATTCCTAATAATTCAGTAAGAGAGAATGATTTTAATTTTGAAGGTGTGTGCTTATGTGTAAGGGGCTTTGGTTTTACCGTGATCTGTGGGGTCTAATCTCCTGGGACTAACGAGGTAAACAAAAGCGCTAATACTTCCATTGGATGCCACACATGCAATTCAGTAGAATATAGAGTAAAGACATCCAACTATGAACATATTCCTGTTCTTGTTCCACTGTATCCAACGTATGAATTCAGTGGCACAGGCAAACAAGCTCTAACTATATATATAACCAAACTATAAGACTATTCATCCATTCATTAGCTACTTTAGCAAACGTATGGCTCTTAGAGGGTATTAGCTACAGTGTAGCTGCTTAACAAAAGTACTGGTACATGTGAGTCACTAATATATGCATTATGGAACCCTGTGGCTAGGTAGACTAAGGAAATCAGTCATACCTCTTATGAATTATTGAAGAGAAAATGCAGGAAATAGCTTGTGGTTGATGGAGAATATGATTTTCTTGCTACAAGGACTACCATGTCTTGATATTTAAGAAGCTTAAAGGCTGTTTTTAGGAATAGAAAAATCTTGAGATAGCTATTGGTATTGAGTAGGGCTAGCATTCTAAAAAGTAGTTCATATTTTGTGTCCCCTTGGTTTTTTACCTCATTGAATAAGACGTATTGAGTGATGCGACTTTCTTCAAGTAAACAACTCTTGAAATTGATTGTGAGTTTATTTTTGGACTAAAAGCAGAGGAACTGTGTGACCCTCAATCAAGGAATGGGTTTGCCATAGTCCCAGAGGGAGCTCACTACCAATTCAATTACATCCACATTCCTCAAAGTGATTTGATTTCTTGGAAGCTGATTGCTTCTGCAGATAAGCCAGCTTGTCACCCCCCATCTACATCCCCTTCATGTAGCGCATTATGCTTTGAAACAGCTGGGTTTCATACCCTTTTGTGTCAGCCAACCTACATTTATAAAAGGTTGCCCAGTTGGATGCCACTCCACTGACCCAGTGATCTCTGCTACGACCTGAAGTAACACTTAGCAACTCAGTGTGACAAAAGGGTTTTCTATTTTTAAACCTTTGGCCAGTTACATAACATCTGCAATATTTCTATGAGTGCAAACTGTTTTCACATTAATGAAGGGAGGGTGTCACATTCTCTCAATGAGGTGCCCTCTGCACCCCATTTCTCCTATGGTTTATTTTTGCAATGAGCTCAAAATGGTGTTATCATGCTTGCTCTTGGGGGAATATTGGAATTGTTATATGATGTAGAGGCAATGACTGTTTGATAAAGTAGACCAGATAGCTATCCTAAAGGAAAGATTATAGTGTTCCATCGCTATATTTATGGTGTTTTCTTTGTGCTGCTGCTCTCAGTGTAAATGCCTGAGATGCTTTTCAATGCTTCCTGTTGAGGGTTTAGTAACTATTACAACTCTTTCCCCATCCACTATTTACAGAAAACAGAGTATCCACTCGTGATTTTAATCCAAATCAATATCTTTTTTTAAAGCTATAGTGCGTAGTTTCTGTTACCCCCATGAGGAATTCTAAATTATGACAACAAAACTGTTGGCGCGTCCACAGGATACAAACCTTACGTGACAGAGCACCGCCCCCACGCCCCTTCACACAGTTGCTTGTACCCGAGGAGGACACGGAGGATTAAAAAAACATGGACTCTTCAAAAGAGGTCATTAACTTCACTCAAGTTTCTGCGCGGGAAAGTCACCAGACGACACAATCTTCTGAACATAGCCGTACTGAGAAATACAGAGAGAGTTGTGTTCAGCTGATAGTCTTAATTAGCTTTGTATCAACTCATTTGGCAACCCCTGAATGTAACAGACATGCATTAATATCAAATTATACTAAATGAACTATGGATTGTTATTGGGATGATTATCACAGAAGCCTGGCTGAATACACTCACCGGACGGCAGCTAGTAGCTAACGGCTATCTGGCTTTACACACTCACCGGGGGGCAGCTAGCAGCTAACAGCTACTACCGCACTACTGTTTTTTTAGAGGGAATAAACTTCAAGACGTGATATGACCTGTCCTCTGGAGGACATAGCCACACCACCGCCGCTCCGTGGATTGTTATTGAGATGATTATCACAGAAGCCTGTCTGAATACACTCACCGGACGGCAGCTAGCAGCTAACGGCTAACGGCTATCAGCTAGCAGGGCAAGCTAGCTACCGGCAGGATCGAGACAGGGTAGGTGAATTTAAACACTGTCTGAGTTTAAAATGCATCTTGTTGACACGTAAGGGCCCTGTTCATGTGGCATAGACATATTAATTGCATTTGGTGTCTGGTAAGAGGCACAAAGGCACTCTAAAACTTGCCCCGACCACTGCCGTTTTAGCTCAGGGGACGCTTCTAATACGTAGCTGCAGCTTCTCCGTGTTACCTGCACTGATTCTTGTCGGGGTTTTTTCTATCGAAAGTACTCGCGTAGCTATAGCGATCAAGATTAGCGTAAAAATTGGCCAGAATTCTCCTTTAAAAGCGGTCTCAGGTCCACTTTTTGAAGGTCTCTGTCTTGTCTCGGAATCAGATTTTATTTCAAGACCGGTCAAGACCACAACTGCAGGTATATCACTAAATTGCCTGTGTATCATCTGCTTTATGTGTTAACATTATTACTGTGATTGGATATAAAACTTCCTGCAACCAATAACTTGACTCATTTCTAATTTGAAATTTGTTACTGTTAAAGCCCTCTCCCTGTCCCCCTTAACACGCACTCCTGAGAGAGTGAATATGTGAGACAGGAAAAGCTCTTGCTGTCTGGCACTGGTCTAGTCTTGGTCTTGACTCATGTCTCAACCCCTCAAAGTCTTGGTCTTGTCTCGGTCTTAATAAACTCTGGTTTGGTGATGACTTGGTCTCGGTTTAGGTGGTCTTGACTACAACACTGCCGTTAACTAGTGAGCGTGTAAGCATAGTTTAAAACTGTAGACAGAGCCAGGCTAGCTGTTTCCCCGTGCTTTCAGTCTTTATGCTAAGCTACGCTAATCACCTTCCGGCTCCAGCTTCATGCTCAATGGACACATATGACGTTGATAAAGATCTTCTCATCTAACTGTCAGAAGAAAGGAAGTGAATATACTTCACAAAGTGCCAAAATGTTGAACTGTTTCTTTAGGTTTCTTTGAGTAGTATATTTTTTTTTATAATTTTTTTGTCTGTTTGGCAATGATGATTATTGCAGCTTTCATCATCTCCCCTTCCGCTCTTTTGCTAATTCCAAAGAAAATGTTGTTTTTACTGCTGGAAAAATAAATGCATCCCTTCCTTCTGCGTCAGACAAGAGCACTGACAAGAGAGGGTGTTTGGAACAGCACATATAAACTGGGTATTTGCTGAATAAATATTGTGTAATATCAAGTCTCCAAGGGAGTAGCAAAGTGGAAAAAAACTGTTAGGATGTCCTGGTGAAGCCGTCAGATTCACACTAAGCAACTGCAATTTTCCGCTTAAATCCATTTAGGGATCTTTATTGCATGTCATCCCCTCGAATAAAGGCGAGGGACCGTGTTGTATGTCTGTGGCTGCTCTCCATTAAATCTGAAGGAGGTGATGTTTAAAACAAAAATTAGCGAGTGAAGCACAGAGCAAGAGAACAGGAAGAAGAGAGAGTTTGGACAGGCCAGATGTGACAGTGCTCGATGTGGAACAGATGTCGCCTGTGATGTGACTTGACCTCACCCTGAAGCGATCACCCACACCATGTCAGCCTTTTCCCTACCGTTATAAGGCTTAGGCACAGCACCCAAACTGTTTTTGGCACCACCTAACTCAAATAAAAGTAAACTAACTTAACTAACTAAATGACTTCTCTCAGATCTAATGGTTGTAGTTGGTCCCATCATTTTAAGACAATGTGACGATGGGAGTTTTGAAAGTGCACTTAAAACGAATGAAATCATTCTATCTAAAAATTCAACATCAATTGAGCTTTAAAAGATGAAAGTTTGTTTTTTGGTGCCTCCCAACTGGAACCGAACACTGATTAATCTCACCTCAATTTAGCCAGGGACATAGATGTCAGATGTGTTCTTAATAAACATAGGAGGGTACTCGCTCTGTACTCCCCCTTTGCTCTGCGGAGTACAGATGGAGCTCGTACTCCTCCATGTGAGGGCCACATTGCGAGTGAACGGAGGAGGGTGCTGTTTGGGCTGCAGAGGCCACGGGGGTTGAGTCTGTCTGACAAGGCACTGGTTTGTTTACGTGGCACAATGGATTAGATTTCAGACTGACGTCGGAATGGCCACTCGTATTTACATGGAGGAGGGCGGTGTGTGTGTGTGTGTGTGTGTGTGTGTGTGTGTGTGTGTGTTTGTTTTTACAAGTGTAGGTTTAGTGGACAGGGGCAGTTTGTGTTTGCACGTATCTGTTAAACTGTCTGTGCTAATTAGGATCTTGTTTGTACCACCAGGAACTCCTCTGTCAATAGACACATTTATTTGACATTTACACCCTTCATTACCTGCCTCCATACAAATAAAATGTAATGCTCTATGTTGACTTTTACACATTTGACATCCCACTTAATTGCAGAAACAATAATGTCAGCACACTCTTAAAACCTACATCAATGTTGAAGATACAGTTCCGATTTAGGCAGAAAAATGATAATCCTTCTTTCCCAGCCTCATAGTCATGAGGCATAGTAATCTCAATATGAGAGTTACAGTTTTTCCCTGGGGAGGGACAGTGTTGTATCGCTGTGTTGTTTCCATTAAAAAGGAGGTGATGTTTAAAACAAAAATTAGCGAGTGAAGCACAGAGCAAGAGAACAGGAAGAAGAGAGAGTTTGGACAGGCCAGATGTGACAGTGCTCGATGTGGAACAGATGTCGCCTGTGATGTGACTTGACCTCACCCTGAAGCGATCACCCACACCATGTCAGCCTTTTCCCTACCGTTATAAGGCTTAGGCACAGCACCCAAACTGTTTTGGGCACCACCTAACTCAAATAAAAGTAAACTAACTTAACTAACTAAATGACTTCTCTCAGATCTAATGGTTGTAGTTGGTCCCCAGGGGACTTCTTTAGCAAGTTTTGTCTTTAACCCTCTGAGGTCTAAGGGGATTTTCACATTTCTTCTTGAATTCTCCTTTTTAAGGGTATTTGCATATAACCTGATCCCCATGTGTTACTTATCAAAATGTTCAGATCGAACTCAGCTTTCTGTGTAGTGACGCCCACAATTGTTCCAGAGCAATGTATGAAGAGATAATTTGGCCCTAAAGCGGAAATATTTCTCAAATCTCTTGTGAAAACAAACCTACACTCAATTGTTTTGGTTTTCAAAAGTCTTGGGTTCACAAAAGTTGCATAATATTATATGAATAGAATAGTAAATAAATGTCTAAAATGAAATTTAGCTTTTTGAGTAGGAGTGTTGTCAAACATTGCTTGGACTCGCCGGTGCGTCTTTTGTCTTCAGAACGTTAAGCTTTTTGAGTGTTATCTATATTTTATCTGATCTAGGTTTTCCAACATTTTAGACACAAATGTGGTAATAATAATGGTCCAAAATGGTGTGAAATTGCATATTGTTTAATTGAAAAACGTAAACATTTTCTTGAGGGAGTACCTCCTGCCAATTAGTGCACCTAAGTCTTCCACAAACCTGGGGAAAACACTGCATGTCACTCTCCCAGCCTGCTTTGGGAACTGTTGGCCATGGCTAATGGCTGCATTTTTGCCAGCCGTTGTGTCAATGCTAAAGCAGATAGCCCGTCAACCGTTGCTCACCCCACCAAACCCCCCTCCCCCCACCACCACTCTGTTTGCACACAAATGTAATTTGTCACCGCGAACGTCTGTGTCACAGTGAGGGATGAATTGTCTCGTCTCTGTTGTTCTCTCCTCTTCTTGCTAAACACTGTATCAATACTAGTTAGCTTCAGCCTGTGGTTTGACATTGTTAGCGTTAGTGTCACTCTGGGCTTTTTTTTTTTTTAAGTGTTGAATCAATACTGGTAGCTGTAATGTGTTATTGGTCGCCTTTGTCTTGGTGTCAGGTGACAAGGGGTTTATCATTTAAGGACTGTGTGGTGGCAGCAGCTACAGCTAGTTGTGTGGAGGATATGCAGAGAGTGACATCATGAGGTTGGAGGTGCAATCTGGCTGTTTTATGATCATTTACTTTTTTACCTATTTATAAGGTTCAAATTTTACTTTCCCTCTTTTTTTGGGGGGGTTTTGTAGAGAAGACTCAGGGGCACACACTAGCTCATATGCTATTCTATGGATTGCAATCAAATTCAGTCCAATACTTTGGTTTATGTAAGTTGACGTGCCAGATGGTTTGTTACACAGAACCATCTGAGAAGCCGCCATTGGAAACTGTTTGGAAAAGGGCAGGCACTTTCAAAAAAATCGCAGGTAGGTGATTGGATGAACCATCTGTCTGTAACGTCCGCCATTTTTGTTCACACTTAAACCACGGCCGTAGCTGCCAGTCGCTCCTTACCGTCAGCTAGGTTCGGTAAGCTTGTAGTTCAGACACAAATGCATTAATTGAAGCCTGTGAAAGTGAAGATGGATTTCTGTGTGAAATGTGATCCCGTGATTCTTGCGCGATCTCATGATATAGCGAGAATTAAAGCTTACATCGGGCCCAAAAAAATCAAGCCCGACCCTACCCGACCCCGTGCATTTCTCTGTGAGGGCTTGCCTCGCCCTCAGGGGTATGCTTGGAGAAGTAACAAAAGAGGACATTGAAGGCTGACTATCATCTTTTCTGCCATGGCAAGCCTGCTTCATGTGTCTGTTCATCGTCAAAGTTTCCGTTTTATTTGCTGTCATAGGCGAGCAGCGTGCCTATGACATGCACTCTACAAAGCCGACACATACCGTATGTTGTCACTGCCCACGACTTATTTAAAATGGTTCCATACCTCCGACTTTCCTCCAAACTTGCTCAAAGTTAATTCCCATAGCTGTTTTTATTTTGTTCTTTACATTATCAAGCTCCATGTTGTACTTAAGCCACAAAATACAGCACAGCAGGCCCGGTGTGATGCGTGCGAGTGGAGGAGACGCTGCGCATGACACATGTTGCATTTTGTAACTTTGTAGCCTAACTTGTGCAACTTTGTACACATTTGTTACTTAGGCCTAAACATATAGGCTATATAATATTTCTGATTATGGCATAGATTTCTCCCAACCTAATTAGGCTAATAAAGTAATGGTTAAAAAAAACAAAAATGCTTGATCAAGGGCCCGGCCCGGCCCGGCCCAAGGATAGTGTCGGGAAATATCGGCCCGACCTGGCCCATGGGTCGGGTCAAGTTCGGGCTCGGGCTCTGGCAGAGAGTTTAAACTCTAGCGAGAATCCAGCTACAGTGCAAGGTAATTGTTTATGACCAAATACCTGCAAAACGAAAGGCATTTCAAATAATGTGTTTCATGCTACTTTGTATTCCATGACAATTAGCCAAAGGTAGCATGCTAACACACTAAACTAAGATGTGAACATGGTTAGCGGTAAATGGTTATAGTACCCGATCGGTACTGGATTTTTGAGGATAATGATAGCGAACATCCTTTCAATTTAAAATGTTTTAAGAATTGATAAGTGACAATGACATACATACTGAGAGGGACATTCTACATCCTCTGGTGGACAAACCATATCTCAAACCTACTGTAGTTTTCAATTTCTGTACTGCAACTTCTTGTTACCTAACAGCCGACATGCACTGATACGATATATAACTGCCCATTTATCGGTCTAGCTCTAAACAATATACCTGCTAAACATGTAAACATTGTCACATTGCTAGCATGTTAGCATGCTGACATTAGCATGTAGCTCCGCACCCTACAGTAGACTCTTGTTTGTTAGGTTTAGGTTTAGGTTTATTTGCACAATTTCAAAATGAGTGAAAAAGATAAACAAATACAGTACAGGGAAAGGCAAAAAACCCCAGTGGGCTTATTTGAAGCCTCCATCTTGATAATTCTAAAATGGCATAACATCATATAGAACAAAAAACAGACAAAATAATAAGACAACATAAAATTGATACAAACTAATAAAATAGAATTACATACAAATATAAAGAAACTCTTGTTTGTTACAGTCAAGTCATTTTGGTCCTCAAATTACAAATAATTTCCTCAAAATACTTATTTTTGCACTCAATATACATCATTTGTTCCCTCAAATGAGAAATGTATAGACTTGTATTACTAAAAATATTTTTATAATAATAATTTATTTGATATTAAGATACTACAAGTTGTGACTGTTAAAGACAATGTGGTGTTATCTTTTACATCCCTTAAATCGATTAAAAATGGAAAAGGGGTATGGCTGCCATACACAAGAGAGGAGGTTGGGAACAAATGAAGTAATCTGAGAGTATCGTTTTATTAATTTGAGGGAACAAACCAGCTGAACACAGTCACACTCAACACAGTTGACAGTCAGGTCTGGAAACATACAACAGCGAGATCCCATTTTGGGATTTGGGGACACTGTAACAAAATAAAGGAGTGTTTCAGCATGGGGTTTGTGGGGGGGGGGGGGGGGGGGGTGTTATATGTCAGCAACAGGAACTTTTCTTTCAAAACACAATCTACTAAATCGACAGAAAAACAAGATAGATGGCTAATAAGCCCCTCCAATCCAAACCTAGAAAGAAAGTCTTCAGCTAGGCCATTTTTCACCGTCCTTCGGCCCTCAATTGCAGAGTAATGGAGACGTTTGGGGTCAGAATTCTAGGAAAATTACCCACAGCAGCAAAGGGACAGAGAAAACACTGCTGGTTCTGCTGGTTTGTGGCGTCATCACCAAAACCTGAAAGGAATTAAGCATCCGTGTATGTGTGTGTGTGTGTGTGTTTGTGTGGAGGGGGAGTGGGTTAGCGTGGAGTTAATATCAATCAGATGTTGAGCGCTACACTGAGAGCAGCCTGGTGGGTAATAATCACGGTAGGGCGTTAGTGAGCGGGGTTTGACCCAGGCTGACCTGGGACCAGCCTGTATTCCTCCCTGTGGGGCCAACATCAATCCAGCAAAGCTCCTGAGGCTCTGGTGGATAGCGAGAGGGGATTTGGCTTTTATTATCTCACGTGAGTCAACGAAGAGGAGCTGTCGGCTTCACAACAGGGGCAGCCGCTCGCCAGGATCATGAAGTATACAAACTTGGTCCCTTCAAAAGAGGAGTTGATTATTTAGGAAACCACCCTGTTTTCTGATTGTTAAACACTGAACATGTTCCATGGGGTTTGAATGTTTTTTTTTTTTATGGACTCTGGAGTGATAAAACAGATGCGCTTGTTAAAGGCCATAAACCTTCAATTTGAGTGAAAACAAAACTTGGAAGGTCTTTTTCAAAAACATCATCCATTTGCCCCAACAATCTCTGTTTGCCTAAATCTATATCTTAATGTTAACTGTATGGTTACATCAAAATCTGAGTTATAGTTCATACATAGAACATTTGTTGTGTGCCTCTGCTGGTTGCATCCTGTTTTCTCTCTCTCTCTCTAGCTCTGTTAGAAACCTTTCCCTATCATGGAAATGGAAGTGCACTATACATTGTGTTCGCCATTTTGTAGTGGTGTTTAAATTATCCGCAGTTAATTTCATTCACTATATAGTCCACTATAAAATACCCACAATGCACTGCTAATTTGAGTGTACATACAATGTACCCTACATTTTACTCCCGTATACCACAATGCAACGCGGGCGTGTTTTCCCAGAGGAGATGAAGAAGCAGAACACCTGTGGAAATTTGAGCAGGCTTTCTAAATAGTGAAAATGTAACATGCAACATATATACAACCTTTTTTCTATTCTCCTGAGTGCTCCGGTCTTTTCAGGGATGTATTAAAAGTAGTTAAGTAAAAGTTTTGTTTTGGTTTGTTCACATGATGCTGGGCGCGCCCACCTCCTTCACACAAATAACACAGTGTCCGAAATCTTGTTCGTTAATTAGTTCACTAATTAATAAACACTATATAGGGAATAGTTACCGTTTCAAAGACAGCTTCTGTTCTGTCCCTCATTCCACCCTCCTCCCTCTGTTGCACACCTTAGTGTAATCAGTGTTCAGGTAGAGTGGGGGAGGAGATAAGAAGGCAGAGAGTGCAGGGACAGGGGGCACACGTTTTGAGGTGGGCTAAGTGTTCAGACCTCCGAATCACTGCCCACGTCTCACATTATTTCAGTAGTTCAAATAGCTCGGCTGCTGTACCCATTGACGGCTGCATTTATCTATCTAATTAAAGAATACATACACAAGCAGATAATAATTTGACCAAGCATTCAATGCCAACTTCCAATACGTTCAATACTATTGTTTGGAACTGTGGTATCTGTAGTGTTGGAGCCCCCCAAAGAGACTCTGACCTCAAAGGGACTCAGACCTTTACTTGCCAACTCACATCTATTTACTTTATCTAACATGTTACCTAAACGTACCCCTTATAAACCATGTTCTTGCTGCAGCAAGACTGAGTGCATATTGGCTTTGTACTCTCCGGGTTCTGAAGGACTCGTCATTGATGCTGAATCTTTGATGTAATAAACCTTTTATAATCAGGATCAGTGTCGGCGAATACTTCTTCTATACAGCACCACAGCAACCAAACTAAAGATACCACGGAACTTCATTATTACTGGAAAAAACATAGATGGGTAGGAGTAGGTGTGAGTGTGCATACTGTATATCTGGGATCGATGGTGAGATGAAGGGTTGTATGGGGGGGAAGAGGGGTGGGAGTGAGTGATGTAGCACAACATAGAATAGAAAAAGCAGTGTAAACCCAAATCGTCGAGTTTAGTGCTATTCAGTGCAGCTTCAATAGGTGTCCACAATCTACAGTATTTCACAAATAAGCATTGTGAGCTAATTGAGTTATGGTGTGTTTAGCCTGCCTACCCCTAATGCATTGCCCTGGAGCATCCAGTTTGAAGTTTGGTTGAAAGAGAACCTCCCGTTTTGCTTGTTTATACAGCAAAAGTCCATATGCAGCTGCAGACATTTAAGCTTATGTTCCGATTTCTCTTTTGTTAAAATGCATGCAGGGTGAAGATTACTGATTTCCATACATAAAAAGTTGATGCAAATATTTTCTTATAACAAGCTCTTGAAACAAGCTTGGCTGCCTTCAAACAAGTGAGGTTCTTCATTATTTATGCAAAAGTTAAGTAGAGGATAATTTTAAGACCAAATACACACATACAGTACATGATGATGGACATTTCTTGTAGTGTTGTAAAGGACCATTCTTGTTGTTATCAGTAGCCTCGCCCTATTCCAGTTCCTTTTGATTGTTATGGCCTGTTTCTCACTGTCTGCAGCCCTAATGACAGCCAGACACTACATTTTTCATTATTATTTTGGTCCCAAATAAAGCTTCAAATCATGGCTTCCTTGAGATATACCAAAGTAGCTGCACCCCCAAGTCTTGGTCACCACTTCCTTGGCCCCTGTTTCCTCTGAGTCATGGCGTTTAATTTCCTGGTTGGGGGCTAAGATGTTTTTTTTAAGAAGGGGGGTTGGGGAGTCAGGAGTTACTTTACAAGTGGCTGACGCCCATCACAGACATTCCAGGAGGTCCAGATAGAGGGATGGAAGAATTGGAGAAAGATATGAAGAGATGGAGGAAAGGGGATCATGGGTGGAGTGAGGGATGGGTTCAAATTGAGGGTGTGTGTAATACAGTACCAAAACATTGGCCAGTTACTTGCCCTCAGATGCACTTCTATTCTCTTCAGCATGAAGAAAACACTGAGTTCTCAGTGTCGTCCGGCGACTTTCGTGCGCAGAAAATCGAGTGAAGATAATGACCTCTTCTGAAGAGTCCATCATGTTTTTTTAATCCTCCGTGTCCTCCTTGGCTACTAGCTACTGCGTGTTTAGAATTCCTCATGGGCAAGACAGAAACTACGCCAAATATACATTTTGTTTCCCCTAGATTCATTCTGCAGCGTAGTGCTGCCATGAGTCCATGAACAAGGAAACACGTCTGTAACAGCAGGACAGTCAAGTGTGTCATCTAAAATGCTGAAGTCAGTTAAAAAGGTGAAGTGAAGATAACATTGTCGGTAGCCTAACAGTTACAAACGGGCTCGGTTATGAACGACCTGCTAACGTGCTGACGGATTTGGTGGTTTTAGCTGAGCTGGACCAGAGAATATTAGGTTGAAACAGATCTGTGATGCTGTTTTGCCCCCATTGTTCTCCGTGATGTTTACTGGAAGTGATGTAATGTAGCATTTTATGTGAAGTGGGCACTGCACAGGACTCTGTTTACAAAAATACCCTTTTAAATGCTATATTGCTTTAGGGCTGAACAATTAATGGCAATTTTATCGAAATCTCAATATGGAGTAGTGCAATATCCAAATCGCAGGGGTGCGGAATATTTGTTAAAGGCTAAATATGTGTCAAACCATTCTGAATGAAGTATTGTGATGCTGCAGAGACGTGCCAGCCTACAAATCGTATCCTACAGACTAAAGAAAAAAATCTTTGTTTGGTACGGATCCATTTTCCTCATATCGTGCAGCCCTATATTGCTTGTAAGGAAATAACGGGAGTGACAGGCAAACCAGCTTTAAAAGTGTCGTATTTTCTTTGTAACTAAGTGCTGTGCGGTGGATCCAATTCTTGCCAATGTAAAGAGGTTCATGTGGATTGAAACCTTGGAAGTGTTAAAATACATGAGTCAGACTCAAGGCCCGCTGGCCAAATCCGGCCCCTCGCAGACTTTGATCCGGCCCGCATGTCAGTTTAGGTTCACAATAAATTTTGGCCCACCTAGTTTGTCACTATTTCCGACGTTACTGGCGATTTTTCCGACGTTTTAGGTGTTTTTGACGCTTATTTCAATGTTTTTGCCAGTTTTTCCCGACGCTTTCGGAGCTTTTCCGACATTTTTGCGCTTTTTCTGATGTTTTTGTCATTTTTTTCCCAGTCTGGCCCTTAGAGAAATTGAGTTTGACACCCTTGTGTTAAATTGATCTGCCAGGCTAAAGCAGTCAACATAGGGAAAACACTGCCCAGACTTTGGATCCAATTGATCTCTGCCTCTTCATCTTTTGTGTTCAGTAGATGTGATAAAGGTTTGCTTTACCATACTGTTGCTTCTGCATGCTGTCCAACTGAATAATCTCTCTCTGCTTCTCTCCTTCCTTCTCTTTCGTCTG
The DNA here is from genome assembly GCF_031162955.1 of Sander vitreus. Lineage (NCBI taxonomy): Eukaryota > Metazoa > Chordata > Actinopteri > Perciformes > Percidae > Sander > Sander vitreus. The sequence continues at coordinate 29,153,668 of NC_135856.1, read as the reverse complement.
CAGTATGGATGTACGGCTTTACAGACAGCCCGAGGAAAGAGGCCTCAGGTAGCCTTGTGTGTCTATGTCAACATGTTAAATATGCATGCACTACTGTGAGAGCAATATGCCAGCTGCATCTCTTTTTGGGCTTTTCAGTTTGTTTCAGTTCACACTTCAGCTTTCTCCCGACATCTGCTTTGCATGCGCTGTGATCAGCCTCTCCTTCCACCCGTCTGCTCAGATTCAGCCTCTCTTTCTCTGCAGTCTATCCATCCATCTCTGCAGACCTGGTTGGCCAACAGCAGCTGGGCACAGTGCCAGAGGGCCAGAACTTAGTTTTTAGGTTTGCATGTGGCAAAGCGCCCTAGACTGAAATGAGGTATCACGTCTGGTTCTTTACATTTGTCTGCAATATGGCTGAAGATCACTGCCTGTGACCTCATTCAACTTTGGGTGTATAGGAGTGATGGTCGAGAGGGAAGAAGTGGAATTGTAATTGTCGCTATCGCAAATAAACGAAATAACTTTTTTACCCCCCTGCACATATAAACACGCATTTTGACACAAATGTATTTACAGATTTGCCCATGAGACATTTAACTGTAACTGATGCATTGCTGAAAGACACATACATGTTGATTCCTTCCATTGGAGCTATCAGTGTGTCATAAGGCTGTGTATTGGCAAGAATCTGGCGATACGTATCACGATACATGGGTCACGATTCAATATATATTTCGATACTGTGCGTAAGGCGATATATTGGGATTTTTTTTTCAAGTATAATTTTAGAAAAACTAATATTTAAAAAAAAATTTCAAAAGACATGATGTGCATAAAAGTCAAAGAAGTTTACTTTAGGTAAACAATTCAGTACACAGAAAATCACACTGCCAGTTTGGGATTGTGGTTCACAGGTTCTTAGTGAGCTAATGTTTAATGCTAAAGTAGGCCAAAGTTCAGCTATAGCTACATCGTTAGCTTCTAGCAAAAAGTCAGGCACTGCTAGGCACTGTTAGGCAAGGACACTAGTGGTGTGTCTCAGCATAGCCATCTGGCGGTAGGGGGTTTAAACACAACATAAACGTGAACCACTGTCTTACATGAATATTTTTGCACGTAAACTAAAAAAATGGATATTGCGTTTTTGAAAATCGATTTAGTATTGCTAAATAAAATATTGCGATACTCAAGTGTATCGATTTTTTCTTACAACCCTAGTGTGTCAGTACGAGTTAGGAACAACAGAGACAAATCCCCTTTGAAACGACTAAGTCAATCAAAAAAGTTCAAGTGTATAGAACGAATCACCGTGACGTCGCGCTAGCACAAAAATCACTTCCAGGTAGACAAATAGCAGTTGATTTGAACTGTGGAGATATGTGAAATCGCCAAACTTGTTTGTTGCCATTTTCAGCCGTAACTGTAACGTTTGAAGATATTTAGTTAAACACGGAGGTCCGACCTATCTGACGTTTCTGCTGTGCTTATTTTCTGTCCTGTGTTGCTTTGCTAGCGTCTTTGATAATCCAAATCTAATGTTAGGAACAGCGACATCTCCCCGCCAGTCGGACTGACTGTTAGTTTGGGTGGTGTCATTTTCTTTAGTCTGTGGCCCAACAGGTAAATTAGCTCTCCAACCTAATGTTAGTCAAAGTGTTATGCATTTTAGATAAATGAGATTAGAGTTTATCCTGGGGCACGTTCAATCCCAAAACGGTGTGCACCGTTTAGCTACGGTTTCCGGGTTGAACGACATGTTTTCTCGGAACATTGCGCAACGAGCTTTAAAGGTGTGTTTTCTCTCGTTCGGCGGCTGTGTCAGAGATGTCACCCAATCAGCAGCAATGTGTATGTAAACTCATGGTAATAAAAAGGCAGTGCGCTCGCGTACACAGCAGGGCTTTCAACGCACCACCGTTTGAGTTTAAATAAACGTTTTGATCCATTTTGTCGGGGCTGAACGTGCCCCAGTTGTTCTTCGTTCCTGTTTGCTCAGCTCTGTTAAATTGTATGTATGGGATGCAGGAGTTTTCTACCAGGAAGTTATTGTACACACACATTGTAATTGGGTCTAAAGAACTTGGAGAAATCTACTCCCTCATCTTGAGCAATGAAGGTAATGGGATGTTGAAGGCAGAATGTAACAGGTCTTCAGGATTCATGGTATTTCTCAACAAGGAGTGGTTGCCATTACAACAGTATAAAGCGTTTAAATAGCTGGATCTGTGCTGCTTTATTACCTCAGGCTGACTTTGATTGCTCCCTCCACATAGGCTGCTTACGTTCTCCGCAATATGTTCCTTTTCTTTATTTGCCTCCTGGGAGAATGCACGAGAAAGACAGAGATGAAGGCCCAGCCTCGCCCAGTGGGGAACTAAGGTTATGAGCATTCCCCGGTGTTTGCTGCCTGTTTATTTGCCTAACATGTAGAGACGCTTAATTGTGTTTTAAGCACTGCGCAAAAGCTTTAAGCTTACTTTTGATTCTTTCAGGCTTAAATACGTGAGTGCTCTGCAACCTGTTTCAATCTCCTAAACACATTGCAAGGCCACTAAGAAGAAAGTATTTACGATTCACTCATCTTGTGAACACCAGACCTCATCTTAGGTCATAGCAAGCAAGATCTTCTCTTCAATCTTGAAGGACAGTGTCGTGTAGCGTGCACAGCTTAACTCATACAGTACAATTCATGTTCAAGGTCCAATCCCATTTACAAAATGACAAAGAGGCTGACAGCAGAGAGTTCACTGTCTCAGATGCAGTCCTAAGTGGGAAAATGGAGACTTGCTGACAAAGTATGCTACTTACCTTTCTTCTCAGCAGCAGTAATTAGCCAGCGCTCGTGTTTTTGCTCCACCTCATTTCTGTATTGTGTCCTTGCTGGTGCTGACATGCCTTTTCCCTTCATGTATGATGTATTACTTTATTTTTATAACATTACGTGTAGGACTGCAACTAACGATTATTTTCATTGTCGATTAATCGATTAGTTCAAATGTCATAAAATGGCGAAAAATGTGGATCAGTGTTTTCCCAAGATGACGTCCTCAGGTGTCTTGTTTTGTCCACAACTCAAAGATATTCAGTTTACTGTCACAGAGGAGTGAAGAAACTAGAAAATATTCACATTTAAGAAGACGGATCAGAGAATTTTGACCTTTTTTTTTTCATTAAAAATGCATCAATCGATTATCAAAGTACTTGGCGATTAATTCAATAGTTGACAACTAAGCGATGAATCGTTACAGCTCTAATTACGTGTATCATCTTCTGTATCTCTTGGCCAAAACGTGTCTGTCTATGTCTGATATGGCTCAGCAGTTAGCTACGTGCTAACCAGCTAACTCAGCAGGATCTCTCTTTTGACCATCTCTGCTTTCCCCTACCTGTCTTTACATCTAATCCAGTCCTAGTTTTCTTTCCGCTATACCTGCTGCTTCAAATGGAGGACCAAGGTGTTTTAAAAAACACTACAGGTCACCTGTGTTATTGGAGTTGATTGATCATTATTCTCGCATTGCCAGACCTTCCTCCACAGCACTGCGGAGGAGGGTCTGGCAAGTCCACACAGCATTCTGGGACAGTAGAAAAACGTGCTCTGGTTTATTGGAATGTTTTAAACCAATCCCAATCATTGCTGTCACAAAGAGAGATTTTAAGTTCATAAGTTGTCGTCTAGAGCCCCCCAAACTTTGTGAAAAATCTATGACATACACTCTCAACAAATATCGGTGTATTAACAGTTGTATGACTGTATATTTTAATAGAAATTGGCCATAGAATGTGATTCACAGTTGTATTTACGAAGGTTGGTTTTGGGAGATGGAGAGATTTTTTCTTCAATGTTTGTCGCTTTTTTCGACATTTTGACAAGTTTTTTTTCAAATGTTCTGTATTTTAACTGTAGGTACACACATCATTTCCGTTTTTTTTAATTACGGGTCAAAGACCGGGTAATGATCTGCCAGTACCTTTTCTGTTATTTTACGGATTTATTTCTTAGATTGTACGTAGCGGGACACTTTGCCTCCGAACTACAAGGCAACATCACATTCGTGTTGAAGTCCCTGTCACTGCTTACAAGTCCGTCCAGTGAGTCATACGCTTCGGGTCGTGTGAGTGAAACATGAGATGCTATCTATGTTACAGACGCTAAAACCATTTTTACAAATATTACTGCGGTTCTATGAATTCTAGGTGATCGCCAAATGTTATATCTAGGCATTCAAACTCCTGAAAAGTTTGTTCGAGCTAAAAAGGGGGTGTGAAGTTGCTTGTTGACAATATTATCCCTCACCTTAACCTACCTTAATCATACTGCAGCCGCCGTACACTGATGTTATAAGAATCCTTTATTTCAAATAAGAAAATGGCATTCAAAGTTCATAATACAGTGTTTTGATTTTCCCAATATCAATTTTCTGTTTTAGGGAGTAGGAGAAATTCATTTGATGATCTCTCTGTGGCCAAACAAGCCAATAAGGTCTACAACTCAGGTTCAGATCAGATATTCACCACGTGAACTCAGTAAATGAAATCACTGCTGGCATTGAAAAGGTTAAACATCAGATAGAGAAAGAAAACAGAGTGGCCTAACCCCAACTGAAATGCTTTCTTCTTTTGTTTCACATAAACACGGACCCAGCCTCCTTCCCTGTTTCCCTCTCTCTCTCTTTCTCTCTAGTCCACTCATATGTTTCTATTTAAGGCCAGCAGTGCCGACTACCATGATTGGTGTGCCCCCCCCCCCCCCCCCTCCTGACTCGCCGTCCAACGGCTGGCTCCCAAAGGCAGTGGAGGGGAGGCCTTTCCTCTCAACCGCACTGATGATTTTCCACAGGGAAACTTCACCATTCTTCCACTCATTCGCTCCCCAGTCTTCCCCTCCAACCGTTAGCAGCTCTTCTACGTCTCCCTTTTCTTTTTACTTCTCTGTCTTCTTCCTTTTTGGAATCTTAAAAGTTTTAAGTTTAGGCCATGGATCCACTTTAGGTTCGAGATGCAGCCCCTGCAAACACCTTCATCCCGTTCTCTCCTTTTGTTTTGATTCCCTTCCGATGCTCCTCTGTCCGTTGCTGTGGGCCGGGGGTCGACTCAGCTATATGGCCAGACGTTTGGGACTATGCAGCCAAGTCGTGAGCTTGCGTTCTGATTGGTCAGGGAGAAACAGTGGCAGGGAGCGGGGGTTGGCCGATGGCAGCGTACCGGGTGCACAGCGGCAGCAGTGTAGTTGGTCGCAGGGGGCGATTGCGGGGTGCCACGGCGGGCAGGTGGCTGACAGCCTGTTTCTTCCCCTCAGGGATTGACAGCTCGGAGCCCATGGTGCTGGAGCAGTACGTGGCTGTGGCCAACTACGAGAGGCAGGAGAACTCGGAGATCAGCCTCAAGGCCGGCGAGACGGTGGACGTGATTGAGAAGAGTGAAAGTGGTGAGTGGATTCTTGTTTTGTTTTGTTTTGTTTTTGTGCCAAGCATGTCTTTACTGAACTCTGACAGCCATCCATACACTTAGGTCCATAACAGAACAGTATTATTAACATATGTTGAGTGAAAAGTGAAAAATTATGTTAGAACTGCCTGACATTTGGTTTGTTTCTTCCTGTTTGTATCACCCCCTCTCTGAGTACACATTAGTAGCATAAACATTCTTCACATGCACAGAGAGGCATGCTCTCTCAGCACCTCTCTGTCTCCCTTCTCTTGATTTGACTCCCTCCTTCTCTTACCCCTTTGTCCGCAAGAGTCCCCCACTCCAGCCTCCCTCCCAATCCTCTGGTCTCCCTCAGTCTCTCCCCTCTTCTCCCAATCTCCTGATCATCAGCTGGGGCTTGGCACCACCTGTAGGTGCTGTTTGTCTGGCAGAAGTCAGCGTGTGGAGGAAAGGCAATGTTATGGCTTGCATTTTTGCAATGCAACAAGAATCTCAAGTAAATTCAGAAGTCATTTTTCAGCTTTCTAAAAATAAGAGTTGAGTTGTTTGATTGCTTGAACTGGGATAGCGCAACATCCAATATGTATACAGAGAACAACAGTGACAATGTTTGACAAACAATGCCGATCAACTGAACGCCGATAGTATTTGCATCACCAATAGAGCAGCGCTTCACTTGTTAACCTCGCCTTCCCCCTGAAAAAATTCTGTTTAGCAATGGCAGAGCTGGATTTGATTTTCCACGCAAGCAGCCACTGACAGCCAGCAGCTTGCACAACTCAAGAGAACTCAGCAGAAAGCTTGGCACAAATACGTCCCCATCGTTCTCTCCGCTCTTATCTATACACTTATTACGTGTATGAATTAATTTTCTTTAAGATATCTTGGCTTGCACATCTTTGAGTGATTATGTGCCTTAGTGAGACAGTGTCGAAACAGCTTGCAATTTCTCCGCGTCTGTGTATGATTCACATGACATTTGGTGCATTTCCTTTTTGTCCCCTGTCAGCACAAATGAGATAATTGTTCAATTAAGTTTTGACAGAGTAACGAAATTGCATGGGAAATGATTTCTTTTGTCATGTGGCTTTTGGTGAAATTGTACGGGAGAAAGTGAATGCCTTCTCAAGATTGACTTCAAGGACATGTATGTCTTAATTTCCGGCTCTCTTTTCAGATTTGTTTGTGAGGTTTTGAAATGTCAAGGGTTCCTGTTAGCCCTTGACTTGAGGGGAAATTCATTTTTCTCATGCAACTTTGATTACCAGAAACTCTTTGGAGTGAGGTACATGCATCATTGAAGGTTTTGTTTAATGAATATTCATAATTGTGCCTTAGTCATTTTCTTCTTTGATGCCATTTTTCAATATCTGGCCTGACAGCATCTGCTCACCAGACCCATCTGAAAGCTCCATTTTGAATGTGAACATTTAACATTAATCAAAGCACTTACAGCAATATGAGCAACTTCTGAACTCGGAGGAACTTTTGCCACGAGGGGTTCATATGCGTGCTGTCGTCATTTACTGGGCCAAAAAAAGTGGAGCAACAGCCATGATGATGATGATGATGATGATGATGATGATGATGATGACGATGACATCACTCGGAGGCCCATGCCAAGACAAACACATCTGAGAGTTCGTATAATATCCCACAAACCCCTTCCTGCTTCCAAGGCTTTACTGCAGCCTCCTGTTCTGCTCGTGCTGATTTACTTTGACGTTTTCAATGTAGAGACACTGACAGTTCGGCTGTTAATTAGAGCTTTTTTAATCTTCTCCAAGCAAGACTGAAATCCATATTTTACCTGTTTTTTTTTCTTCGAATGCAGATTTTTGGGCACAGATGGTATCACACATTAATCTGCTGTTCCTTGTTCCAACGCCGAATATTTCAACCAGATTTTAAGGCTTGACCCGATATATTTGTGAGTTCAACTTCAGAGTCGGATGTTGTTTTTTTGCCCCTGTGAGAAGTTATTGACCCTGGAAATCTAGACCCAGCTGTTTCACTGTACAGTGTCAAGAAGACCCATTGTCAGTGACAACTGGTTAAATTATGAGCTGTGTGTGAGGCGGGGGTTGAGGAGTGGATGAGTTTGCGTGGGTGGTTATGCCGTGTGTGTGTGTGTGTGTGTGTGTGTGTGTGTGTGTGTGTGTGTGTATTCTGTGTCTAAGTATCCTTGCAGAAGTATCTTTAGGAACTGCTATCTAGTAGAGTGAGATTTATGTAGCACCAAGGGGGTGGGGGTTGGACAGGCCGGAATCGTCCCTGAGAGAGGAGTAGAGGCCACGTCTGGGCCACTGTCCTGGTTTTCTCCCTTCTGGTTCCTCCTCGGACATGGGAACCATGGAGCGTCTGGAGAGAGGAATGTCCCAGCTGGAGAAAAATAATTCTGCATATGTGACCAGTTAAATAATATATGTGTAGGACTAAGGAAAGGCAAAAATGTCTTGATTCAGAACAAACTTGTGATTGAATCAACTTGTAAACAAACCCTACCTGCATAAAATAATATTTGAAACCTCACCTGATCCAAAAGTGATCTAAGGGTAGTCAGGCCCTGTCCAAATAGATCCAATTTAACCCAAAAAGGCCAAGGACTAAGGAAAGGCAAAAATCCACAGACCTGTGTCAGATAGTACTTTAATTTTAAGATCCCTGTTGGAATGCAAGATGGGGCACATAGAACAAATCAATTGCTGGGACAATGTTAAGATGCAGGGTTCTAAAGGCATGTTTAATTGTCTTTTCTGTGATTGATAAGTAAGAAATGTGATTTACCTATCTAAATAGTCCCTTTATGGTCAATCTTATGCATAATGCAGTGCAGGCAATTGTTTGCAGCAACTAATTAGTCATACACCAATCAGTTTACTGCATAAGTGAAAACTTGGACCTACTTGTGGCACTAGAAAAAAGGTCAAAAGATCCACGAAGGCATTAAAATTCATCCTCTGGGCACCCTGGTTATCTGTTCCAAATTTCAAGGCAAACCATCCAGTAGTTAGCTAAAGCATTTCACTTAAAACCACAAATAGTAACCTTGTGGTGGCGTGAAAAGAAAAGTCACAAGATCACCAAAGTCATTAGGATTCATCCTCTGATGACCATGAATACCTATATCAAATTTCATGGCAATCCATCAATTAGTTGTTACGATATTTCAGTCTGGACGAAAGTGGTGGACCAACTTGACCGTCATACCTAGAGACACTGTCCGTACACTATCCTTGCCAGGTAGAGGTCTTTGTGAGTCTACAGGTTGACCACATTTTGGTTAAATTAGATCTATTTAGACAGGGCCTCTTATCCCTTTTGGATTAGGTCTTTTTGTTTCAAATATGAATTTATGCAAGTCTGGTTTGTTTACAAGTTTGTTCAATCACAAGTTTGTTCTGGATTAAGACCTTTACTGTCAGGCTTTACTTATCTTACAAGGAAAGTAAGCATGGACACTAGTGGGTGTGCATGAAAAACCCGATTTGTTGGCGTTTTAAGTGCCAAATGTGTGTACATTAAATTTTGAAGCTTTGGCATGTTGTAATAGCCTTTGGGTCTAAGACCGTGACCTTGTTATCGCAACGTTTCCACTGCTTTGGTGCATGTAATCTCTCCCTTTCTCCATCCATTTTCTTTTAGCTCTCTGTTGTCTACTATTTAATGAAGGCACAACGCCCAAACAAATACCTGATGTTAATCATACACGTTTTCTCCCTCACTTTCTGATATCATCTCAGAGAATGAATTGTAAATTTAAGCGACTAGCCTTTCACTCCACAGTGACGGGGAGGTACCTTTTTTTTCCTTGTTTCATCAGCCAAGACTAATGGATCTGCCAGGAGGACCTAGACACTAAACTGCAAACAGGATCCTTTGAGTTAGTGTACCGCCCAAGCCACAACACCAGCCGGAGAAGCCATTTGCCCAAATGTCTTGGCCTTCCTTGCTGCCAAGTTTTAGGGGCATTTTGTCACAGTTGATTTAAATAGATTAAAAAATAGATTGGTTTACCCCTCTCTGGACTTGACTCTACACCTCACATAGAGTACGACTTCCTGTTGTGTTACCAGACAGTACTCATCCTTTATTTTGGAAAACAAAAAACATTTATGTTATGTTTTTGTGGACTTCAGTGAGAAATTGCTATGGCCTACATGTAAACATAACAAACATCTCTCAGTTATGTGGTGTTGCGTGTCAGTAGGTAAAATGCTGTCTGAGGGAGACCAATGCCAGTGGTTTTGGCAACATTTTACCACCACACCTTTCCCAGTGCCCAGGAGATCTGGTGAGGCTGGCAGCACTCAGTCCAACCCATAACACATTTCCAAAGGTTTGCCCTGTGCTTTACTTGTTCTAGCTTGAGACTGTTCCCTGTGCAGATTAGTTTCATAAGGAGAACGCCTTGAGCTAAAATGTAGTATCAGAACCTCCCATTGAATTAGGTAATTTGCAATACAAGCTCCAGTTGGCTTAGAGTAAGCCTTACCTTAAGGCTCTGAAATAATTACAGCGTTTGTAGTGCCTGGAAAATGTCAAGAAATCCCTCTCTATTGATGAGTTTAGTTTTTCTATAATTACCAATATATTAGACTACCTACCCCTTAAGGCTCTACCCCATGTGTTAAGAAAATGTAGCCTGAAAGCTTACATAGAAACTTGGTTTTAAGCTTTGAGGCAAAGCTCGTTATTATTGTCCTGAACATGATCATTCACTAACAATGCTCATCATAAGTTAATATATTCAATTTACTATTATATAAAATAGAAAACAGCCAACACTAATTCATTAATCAACTAATTGTTTCAGAACTACAACAAAAGCCCAATTGAGACTACGACAAAGTTACAATAAATGTGTCCAGTAATATTGCCTAAAGATATGAATGACATATCTTTGGTTTATGGAACTATTGTAAAACTAAAAGGGCACTCAGAGAGCTCAGACCTCTGCCAAGGTCATGCCCTATCTCGCAAAAAAATGTTGTTTGTTTTATATGCCTGTGATTTGGATCCGCTCCAAAATATAATGGGTTCCTTCTTGGCCAATGCTACACCCTTCCACCAGGTTTCATGAAAATCAGGCCAGTCGTTTTTACGTAATCCTGCTGACAGACAGACAAACAAAAACAAACCAACAAACAAACTGAACCATAAACATTACCTCCTTGGCAGAGGTAATCAAGCTCAAAAACTCTAAACTGCAGAATTCATTTTATTAAAATATATAAGTGGACTGTCAAAAACTATAAAAATGACAACAGTGCCAAAATGTAAAAGGATGCATTGTTTCCATTTGAACGCCTTCTCTGGAGGGAGCTTTAAAATGTTTTGCATTGGAGCTAGCTTGGCATATCCTTTGCCTTAGGCTGTCAAATGTAGCCTATGTATTTAATCAAGGTGTACTGAGGGCTAGCTTAAAGGATGTTCTGGATCAGAGAAGCCTGTTTTGGACAGAATTCAAATGGGAGGCTGGTGGCGAGCATTAGCATTGCCTCCAGGCTATAAACCAGACAGCCAGCATCAATCAGGGTTGTACGTCTTGAGCGCAGAGATGAGAGAGGCCTAGTATCATTCTCACACTTTTCTAGATTAACCATGTTAGCTAGCTTCATCCTTAGACAGAAAAAAAGTTTTTAACTGCTTCAGTCACTTCATTCTTAGAGTGGAACTCAGACAATCTGGGGATAGCAAAGGCTCAGAGGAGTCTACTAAGCTGACCAGGGAGCCACCTTCAGGGCTCAGGTTTAAAAACATGTTTTAAAAAAAAAGAAAAGAAAAGCATGTTTCAATGATCACAGAGATGTGTACAGATGCTGGCTGCTGAATGCTCTGCATTTCTTCTTTAATAAGCATGATGCTAGTGTTAGCACAGAAGGGTTTGTGCGTGTATGTGTCACGGGAGGTTTTAGCTAGATGGTGGTAGCACATGCTAGCACACACACATATGGAGGATGAATGCAGAGGTTTAGCTTGACCCCACTGAACGTGATGTGTAGTCAACACTGGTTATTGAAAGCCCCACCACCGGCTATCCCCTTTCACTTGTACCAAGTCTGGCTCAGTAACAAGACGCCCGTGTTTTATTAAAAAACTTCAACCAAGTAACATGAGCTTCAAACTGGGATGTAATGCTTCCATCTTACAGTGTCAATAAAGACCAGAACCTTGAAATCAGCACTGACTTTTTAGGAAGAAACAGCATGAGAGGGGTTGGGTTCCCCCTCATATATCCTATTTTTAACTTAAGACAAGCTTTGAAGTGTCATAAAATGGTATTTCACCAAAAAAAATCCAATCTTCTGGATATAAAACACTCACCCTTTATGCTTGAGAGGTCGTTTGTAAAAAAGTTTTTTCTTCTTCATGGTGAAGGGCAGTTAAAGTGGATTCCAATAGTGACACTTATTCATAGCAGAAACTTGTTTTAGTCTATTCAAACTTCTCATACGGTGAACAAATGTATGTGGTGCTCAGTTTCTGGAAGTATATCCCCCATTGTAAGTTGACATTTAAAGGTTATGTTGATAACCTTAAGGTTTTTTCAACATGGGAGGAAACATGGGAGTCTCCCAGATAAATTAGCCATACTATAGTTAAAGGGTAACTTCCGTTTTTTTTTTTCAATCTGGACCCTATCTCTTATGTTTTTGTGACTGATAAGAACAACAATCTTTGAAATTGGTCCAGTATTAAGCGTGAACGCTGTAACCGGCAGCCACAGACTGGGCTGCAATGTTACCCTATATGGGGCAAATGTTCAGTGTCAGATTATTATTCTAAGTGTCTGACAACATTATGTAAATGATCCCTTCAGAGATAGACCTTTAAAACCTCTTTGAGACCTTTCTGTTTAACCAGAAACAGCTCTGAGGTCGATAGCACTAAACCCACCAGACTCCATTTAAAAAAGCAATACTTTTAGCGTGTATAGAGCCAACATATTTTCACATGTAAATCGGTAAACTATGTGTTTATTTCAACCAAAACTAGAGTTGTGATGGTTGGAAAAGTGGAAGGACAACCCAAAACGGCTTTTCATAGTTTGTTTGTTTCTGTCGACTTTAAATAAAGTGTATTTTACGATGCTAAAATTACTGTTTATTTACATGGAGGGTTTAGGGAACTCAATTTCGCAGATGTTTTAATGTTTAAAAAAAGGATCTTACTGTTTAACAGAAAGGTCCACCTCCTTAGAAATCCTTTCCATAATGTTGTTAGACACTTAGAATATTAATCGGAGCCTGTCAGTGGCAAAACGAGCAATTTTGTCATACAAGCTACACAATTAATTGCCCTATTAACTTACATTGTAGCTTGTTTCGCCGCTGCCAACTGCAGCGATCTTGCGTAATATTGGACCAATGTCACTTAGAACAACAACATAGGAAAGTAGGGTCCAAGTTGAAAAAAACGGTAGTTACCCTTTAAGTGTCTCATTTTTTAATATTTCTTCAGTTACCATTTACTAATTTTGTTGGCCATCAATCAACTCAACAAAAAAGTGAAAGACACGTACATTGCCCAGGGATACCTAATCCAACTTCTCCCCCCTACTTATTAGAGTTGTCAGTCTTCCTCTATAATACCATTCAAATTTCATTTGTTATTTTTTTTAAATATTCAAATATTTATTGCTCAAATGAAGCCTGTTATTAATATTTACTACACTACTCAGGCTTATGCATTGTCAATGCCACTATTAGCATGTGAGCAGGATACCCAGGGCTCGGTTTACACCTATCGGGAATTTCTAGCCACTGGGGGACCATAGGCAGGCTGGGGGAACGCATATTAATGTTAAAAAACCTCATCAATTTCATGGCATGGGACCTTTTAAGGATTTAGTCACTTTTTTTAATGATGATGATGATGTATATTTTAGTCAGAAAAGCGTTTGTTGCCGTTTAATCCCATTAATGCAGCTGGTGTTGTCCATTTTAAAGATTATACTATGGCTGATTTCACAGCTGCTTTTAGACAGCAACATCGTTGTGCTGCTATTTTAGCCATATTCTTTGAATCTCCCATTCTGCTTACTGTGCAGAAAGATAAGACGGCAATTCAATACGTTGCCCGTGAAAAGCATCTCTGCTTTCCAGTGCTCGCTGCTCTCCAGGGGATCTGTTCCTAATTAGAAGCTGAGGGGAGGACACAAGAATGACTTGTGGGTTCACCCTGAATGTCTCATTTCTAACAGACTGTCAAGGCTATCTGATAACCCTCTTAATGATCCTTAAATGAAAAACCTAAAGGAAAGTGTGCAGTGTTGTTTTTGGACGGGGAATTAGTGTGGGATACTACGGCTTTGAAGCCCCAGCCAAACATCTGCTGGATCGCCCTCTTTTGTCTTCTTTCTTTCTAACTTTCCCCATACCACTCTTTTAATCTCTGTCTCCCCCTCACTATGTTGCTCTCTTCTTGACTTCTTTCCTTTTTTTCGACCTTACTTTTCGGATCCTGCATCACCTAATGCATCTCCCATTGCTCTGAACCTCTCCCACGGTGACCAGACCTGTGACGGTCAATGATAATCTTGCTCTGCTGAGTTGCTGCTATAGCTGTATTCACCCTGACCTCCACCTTGCCTCCGCAGGAGAAAGCAGCCAATTATAGCCTGCCAAGACATGGCAAGACATGGTGTAGCTAGAAACTCCAATTAGGGCTCAACGCTGTAAGAAATGCCAATTACAGCCCCTCTACTGTCTTCCATATTTATATTCTGTGCTGTGTGTGTGTGTGTGTGTGTGTGTGTGTGTGTGTGTGTGTGTGTGTGTACATGTGGGAGACAGCAGGTTTTGCCGCATAACCTTTCTGAATATTAGTCATTAGTTGATGAGTGCCTCAGAAATCCTCCAGAACAGTTGGGTCTGTTATGTCAGACAAACTAGCAAGAGCATGTAAATCAATTTAGAAAAAAAAAACAATACAGTTGTTGGATCTGTTCTATTTTAGTGTGTGCTTTAGGTAAAGAAGTAGGCCGGGTTTCACTTCACCAAGCACCTCGACAATAAAAATAAAAAATAAAAAAGACCGGACACCTAACAAGAAATAAGCACTCATGTTCTCATCCAACCAGCCAATACCACGCTTTATAGCTCAGGTTCAAGTCCAGAGGACTCATAGGACTCTTGGATTGCTTTGCTCATCGGTGTGACTCACTCAAACACACACACACACACACACACACACACACACACACACACACACACACACACACACACACACACGGTGATTTCAACCTGTTAAAACACAGTCCACCGCTGCGTTCTGCTGTACAGATGGCTCTACAGTATGCACTTCATTACCTGAACACCTTTTTTATTCGTCCTGTTCTTCATTTTCACAGCTGCCACTGCTGCCGAACCCACCCACCCCACCAAATGGCTTCAGCCAGCGTGATTTGTGTTTTCCCACACAGGCCATGTTCATGTACATGCACTTATTTATCATGTCTTAGAGGAAAAGTGATATGTTTTCTCTCATTTAAGTAGGGGCTTTGATCACAACTTCAACCCCTTCTAGGGTGCACTTTGGATTTATTTGAAGCCACACTGAACTCCATATTAGGCAAGAATATCACAACACATTTGTTTTTCATCCATTTGTTGGAGGTTAACATTTGAAGTCTTAATCTCCCAGACCTTTTTACAGTACAAACTGTAGTTTCACCATGTGCAGAATGAACAACATACGAGCGATTTTGTTTTT
Organism: Sander vitreus; assembly: GCF_031162955.1. NCBI lineage: Eukaryota > Metazoa > Chordata > Actinopteri > Perciformes > Percidae > Sander > Sander vitreus. Next base: position 29,138,536 of record NC_135856.1, on the reverse strand, counting down.
CTTCAAGTAAGGACCGAAATCAACCATGTAAATGTTGTCTTCAGGCTGAAAGGAAGTATTTAAGGATATTAATATTGTGCTCAGCAAAGTTCAGGGCAATGTGACTGTCAGATCAAGAGATAAACTCTGTACAAAGTAGTGATTTCTTCCTGAGGGTGGTGCTAGAGGAAAACTCCCAGCCGGTCCAAAATGGAAAGGGTGCAGTATTTCCTCTCCGCCACAGTAACATTTCTGCCGCCACGGTATCAGAAATAGGGCAGACGCACAAACAGGGTTTCCGCTATGTACACCGCGCACCAAAAGTCATAAAGTCGTAATTACACGACTCTGCAGAGCCGTCTGCTCTACTGAACTCAAGCAAACTGTCATCCGCTCTCTCTCCCCTTTAGGGTGAGCAACTGGAACAGTGACAGGACGTCATCACTTGCGAAGTCATGGCAACCGAATAAACAACAGGGAGAGTACTACTTGTCACTCAATCTTAGGCAAAGTGACAAACGGCGACGAAAGCCGGGTCCCGTGAAATATGACAGCTACAGCTTATTGGAAAATAGCATTGTGGACACTGAATTTGATGAATTTACTGTTTATCAGACCCCAGATGAGACAAGAAGCTAACGTTAGCTAACGCTGTGGTGACGGTCCCTCTGCCTTTGACTCCCCACTGCAGGAGATGCTGTATTCCTCCAACACGCTGTATTAACATTACTGTTTTAAAAGTTTTCCAGGTTAGTGGGGGTGCATACCGCTCAAAACCAACATGAAAAACGTAGCTAGTAATGTTCACTCAGCGTTTTGTTTAGTTGTTAAACTGTGTAAAATGAGCGGTGACGTTAAATCACCCTACGGTACCGTCTACTGTATGGTACCGATGGTTTCAAGGTAACGGTCGGTAGCTAACATAGCAGATAAGCCCATACTTTTTGACGTTTTCAGATGTCAAAACACTGCACAGCAGTTAAAATGGAATGAGGATTAAATTGACAGAGTAAACAGTAGATTTATCCCTTTCACGTTACAAACTAATCTGCTAATAATTTGCAATTGCATGCACTTGACTGGCTAGCACAGTGGGTTGCCGGATGATGTTGCACTGCGTTGCAGCAAAAGTTGAGCCAGGGTCAAAGTTTTAGTCGACCAGTCCTGTGATTGTTTTGCCAGAGTCTTCTGTGTTGGCACCCCATTTCAATGCAGTGGTCTTATTGAAAAGAACGAGGTTCAGTATTTTCACTAACCCGGATTCCCCACTGCGTTCTGGTTTTGTTCTGTCCTCCGCCACGCGTCATACCACACCAGGAGTGTGTCAGAAGCGGAGCCTCTTGCTGCCCGACTCGCAGATGTTATTATCTCTACAAGTACTTGAAAGACCAATCATGTGTTTATTAACCTTCCACTCCAAGCACTTCTGCAAGTAAACTCCATGCCTTCTCTTTTCTGGCGTTGTCCTTATAAAAGGGATCTGCGGTGTCGTATTATGTTTTTCCACCTTCAAGATGAATCTCTCGCCATCCATTGTGTTGTAAAGGAGACATATACAATATTGTTGTCTTTTGATAAATTGACTGGATGCTCTCGCTGTTTCACTTCCTGTCCAGCTTTCTGAATGCAGTGCAGACGCGCCCGGTGGAAAATAGGGGTAATAGAGCTCAACAGTGTGGTTCCAGAAGTAAATCCCATTCATTTTCTCCAAAAAGATTTTATTTATTAGCCCTAATGTCTAAACCATCCAAAGTAGACTTACCACGAGCTACAAGATAGTAAAACAAAGGTTTATGCTCCTGTAGAATCCACAAGTACATATAAGTACAAATCAACCCCCAAAAAAATTTTAATTCGCGATTTCATTTTGAAATAGTACACTTAAGCGTAACAGCAACGTCTCTGAATGATTGGTCTCAAAGTTGGTTGGCTTGGTTCCAGGCTTAAAACTCTTTATATAAGCATTTAATGAAACATCAATGGAGATATTGAATGAGGAAAATCACTTCGGAACCAGAGCCGTTCAAAAAGTGGGCGGTCACAGTTGAGCTCTGCATCGGTCTCAAGACAGTGTGCTTCAAAGGAAGTACTCATTGGATCATGGAGTGTACACTAGCCATTAGGTATTGCCATTTACGGGACAAAAATGAACAAACAGTTACTGTCCATAGTCAATATCTTTGCAAGTGAGCATATACTGTACACCCTTACAGTATTTCACCCGCCACGCCCTCACTGAACTTCACCGGTCAGTTTATGCATTATTCCACGGCTATACTGAGCCAAGTTATGCTTTGCTTTAATTGACTCTGAGTAATTTTTCTCAATCTGGCTGCCAATGTTTGGCCCAGATCTCCTCCTACGGGAAAGATTTTCTGTGAAAACTGTAATCTGACTACAGACTTCCCACACATGAGGGTCAGCCCACTTCTCTCAGGTTTGCCATGCTGCCAACTGGCTTTTGCAGTGAGGGAGCTTATCTGTCTGTCTTTCTCTTTCAGTCTCTTATACCCACATCTGCTTCTCCATTTTGTTTTTCTTACCCTTTGTCTCCAGTCTGTTCTACCCTCTGTGAGAGAAGAGTGTATGTGTATGTCCGAGGGGGTCCAGCACTGTTTCTGCTCCTCATTTATCTGCTTTTACTGTGCCCACTTTCTCCAGAGCTGGATTTATAGGGGGACTGGGCCCTGTCAAAACCATCCCTTGCACTACCATGTGTGCACATGATGGAGTCTGAAGCTTGGCGTGTGTGAGTAAGATAGAGACTGCTTGACTGTGTCTGGCGTTTGGGGTGTTTAGCTTTGGTGTGCATATGTAAAAAAGACAGAAAACCAAAAAATGTCTGCCGGCCTGGCGATGCACAACTGGTCATACATCTCTCCACAACATATTTTTCCCCTGAAAACCTGTGATTGTATAGCAGAGCGTGACTTAATGGAATAGTTCGACATTTTGGGAGATTTACAAGAATGATAATTACACGTTATCATTAATTAACACCTACTCTATATCCACAACGTTCCACTTCCGGGATTGCTCCGTTGCCGACGGAAATTCCGCCGGATTTCACTCATTTAGGACGGATATCCGTTGCCTTGGGCTTCGTTTTGTGCTGCCCAAGACGATTGTGATTGGTTTAAAGAAATTCCAATGAACAAGAGCACGTTTTTCTCCCATCCCAGAAATCTGTCTGGACTCACCAGACCCTCCTTTGCAGTGCTGTGGAGGAAGGTCGGGCAATGCGAGAATAATTAACACCTAATATGTCGTCGTTTAATCGAAAAATAATATGTGATATAACCTAAAAATTGGGGAGCTTTAGAGGTGCTGGGATGGATTTTATTATATGTGGACAGAGCCAGGCTAACTGTTTTCAGCTTGTTTCTAAGCTAAGCTAACCAGCTTCTGGGTCCAGCGGCATATTAAGTGTACAGACATGAGAGTGGTATCAATCTTCTCATCTAACTCTTCAGCTAATAAGCGTGTTCATTAAAATAGTGCTGCATGTCACCAAATTCTTAAAAGTGAAATAACAAATCTGAAGTTTCCCCCCAAAACACGTTAATGTATAGTTTCATAATAAACCTAGACTCCTGCTGGCCAGTGTAGCTAGGTTCTAACTGAAGGTACAATTTGGGAACAATCTTTGATTCTGATGTCAGCTTTGTCAAGCAGTACAGCTAATGAGACTTTTGCTGTCTGTTTTTCTTCAATTAAGTACAATTTAAAAAACTGAATCAAGTTGTATTATTTAGTGGTCTATAACAAAGCCATTCATTAGTTTAAACCTACATTTGGACTTTAGCAGCACTCATCATTCTGGCGTCAATCAAATGTCTCCATATCTTCATTGTGGGCAGTGCTGCAGATGTGATTTTATCAAGCATGAATGGATGAAATCACATCATTCTTGATTTTGGATTGAATTGAGTGGAGTATGATAATGCCGCCTCCAAATTATCAGAACTTTTACCTTCCGCCACTTAAGGATCCTTCTAAAAAAAAAAAAAAATGCTCCTATCAGCGTATGTATTTCATCTTACTGAAGGAAAGGTAAGATCCACCACTGTTGATGGCAGTCACCTAAATCCTCTTATCAGCGCAGCAGATTTATGTTTTTCCACCGTGTGTCAGGTGGACTAAAGAGAGGAAGAACTCCTGCATGTGTCTCCGTGCAGAACGATTGCTCTCCTCCGTACAGGTGGCTCCAATTCTTCTTTAGCTTTTTAAGTAGTTGCAATAAGTCAGCCTATGAAAGCCCTAATGTGTTTCACATGGAGCAAGCTATTCTTACTGCTGGGCGGACCTTTCACACTGCAGCAGAACAGAACATAAAAGAGAACCTTCTGGAATCAAAAGACAAACTCTCCACTAGAGCTGTAACAATTCCGAAAGTTACTGTTCAATTAATTGTCTTAGAAATAATTGCGATCAACAATATATCACTTTGTCTTTCAGTCAAATTAAAAAATATTTATTACTTTTTCAAACTTTTGAATGAATTCCAGGATACATCTTTGGTTTTATCACTGTCATGTGACCCAGATAATGTAGTAACCATGTACACATCCTATAAAGTAAACCACGCCTCGTTATTATCATAAAACATTTTTTCTAAGTGCATACTCCCTTGTCATTTTTGTTGCTATGAATGTGTTTAGGGTCAACTCACACATTAAATACCAATGGGAAAAGAAATAGTCCGACCAATAATCACTTATATAATTACAATTTGGCCTATCTAAACAAAATCAACAACTACCATCAACAGTCATACCCCTGAAGACCTTAGCTAATATAAGCAATGCATTGTGGTTAACAAAGACACCATGATTATGTAAAATAATTGACAATTATGCAATAATTGTTACAGGCCTACTCTTCACTGAAGCACCCTAGGCTGCATGAACAGTTCACATATGAACACATACAAAATAAGATCATAGTTAAATTCAAAATAATTACAATTTGTGTGCTCACAGCCCACTTCTCTAACCCTTACCCAGCAGAGGACCCCCCAATAGGAAAGTCCTGACAGCCCCTCCTGAGTTTACAAGTCCTAACACTGTGGCAAACGCTATTCATAACACTGGGCTTCTTAAACCAGGAGCTACGGTGTAAGATTTAATTAGCATAGTATAACTGTCGTGATGTCAAATACAATTTCATATAAAGCCACTACCTCCACCAATCAAGGCCAAGCAGGATCCTAAATTGATTCTGACAGCTCCAAAAATTAACGGCGCAGACCTCTCCTGAAGCCAAAGTGCACTGTAACGTCTCTGCAGCAGTCAACAGGCGGGTACACAGTGTCCACACGAAGCTAGTGTGACTGTGAGGAAGCTCAGGCTGGAGGAGCTACACTGCTGCTACTGTGCAGAACCCCCCTGTGATTCTGTATGCGCTCAGGTTGAATTAACTCCTGTGTTGACTGCGAGGCATGACCCGCTGTGGGGAAATCCAGGGGAGTCAGTATTTCAGCATGGTTTTGTGTGTATGTGTGTTGGAAGAAGGTGATTTTATGCTGCACATAAGCTGTCAAAGTCCCAGTGTCTCAGGCCTCAGTGTTTATACGAGTATACGGAGAGATTAAGCCACATGCAGGGGACTGGACACGGCAGGCTCCTCTACTGTGGTCTGTTAAATGTCAACCCACTAATATTTTGATGCCTGTTAGTGAAGTTGTTGTTGTTATAGTTTGGCATAAACTATGCTCATCACTACTTCAGCTTTCTGTAGTGCTACTGTTTTAGCTGCATTCCTAAATACATTGAGTACATTGCACCTGGAAGCACGTTGGCCACTACGGAAACCAAAAGTTGTGCATATTACATTTGGAACTGATGATCGGATTCGAAACCAAATTTCAACGATTCCAATAAAAAAACATTCCATTGGAATCGTAATTTTTTTAAATGATTCCAAGTTGGAACCGGTTCTCGATGCCCAATCCTACCTGTAAACTAACTGTAGATTATCTGTAAAAAGAGTCTAAAGCTCAGGAAAAAAAGTTAGTCAGCGGATAAACACAAAATTTATCAGCAATCATTTGTTTTAAGATTATTTTTGGGGCATTGTTAGGCCTTTATTTGGATAGGACAGCTTAGACTTGAAAGGGGAGAGAGGGGGAATGACCTGCAGCAAAGGGCCGCAGGTCGGAGTCAAACCTGCGGCCGCTGCGTCAAGGAGTAAACCTCTATATATGGGCGCCCGCTCCACCAGGTGAGCTAAACAGGTGCCCATACTATGGCTTCTTTAACAGCAATCAAAATTTTGTCACAGTATTGATTATTTATGAATGCAAATTATTTCACAGTTTTAGCAGTAGTTTAAATTATAATCATTGTACAGTAGTTATGAGTATTCATTTATATGAAAAAGAAAATTGTATTTTCGTTTTTAACTTTTCTATTTTCACCCATCTCTCTAATTCTGTCACTTCTACTGTACTTACACGCACACACTTACATTCAAAACCATACTTAAGATCAGATTGTACACTTTAGACCAGAGGGTTGCCCATTTAGATCCCCGGGATAGTGGTGAAATTTAGTTAAGGGGTAGGAAACCTATAGTACACACCAGCTACTATTAGAAGTGCCCACAAGCAAGGCATTGAACTACTTACTTTCTTTGGTGGAGCTGCAGTTCCCTCCTAAAGATATTCATTCACACTGCACTGTTACAAATACAAATGTCTATCAACTTTCCATGGTAAAAAGTAAAATGCTGTGATAAAGGCAGAGTGACCTGTCATGCCAGCTTGCACTGTACTGTACTGGAAGAATAAGTCACCCAATGGGTTCTGGCTAGAGATGGCCCGATACCATTTTTTGCTTACCGATTCTGATGCCTGAACTTGCGTATCGGCTGATACCGAGTACCGATCCGATACCAGTGTGTCATATTTGATTATTGTTTTTACAACTGTATACTACTATCCCTGTATGGATGACATATGATTTCTATCTTTGTTGTCGGTCTGGCTCAGGTTAAACTCTTTGTGAAACATGAACAAACACAAACAATGAATGCCACAGAACTTTCTTTTATTATCCAGTTTGACAGTCAGTTATAACGGAAAAAGAACAAACTACTTTAACGTAGATTTTCTTTAGGGCTTTATTACGTGGTATCAGATCGGTGCATAAACTCCAGTACTTCCCGATATCGACACCAGCGTTTTAGGCAGTATCGGAGCCGATACTGGCATCGGTATCGGAACATCTCTAGTTCTAGCCAGAAGCTGGAGCAACTATAATAAAAGGGTATGGAGGAAGTGAGTAAAGTTTACTTCAAATGAAATGCAACAGTGTGATGTGATACAATGGTATTTAATTAATTCAAGAGTGGAAACCCTTCAGCTTCATGAGACTCCCTTAAGACACAGGATTAGTTAGTCAGTCAGTGTCAGAAAGATATGAAGGATAGTGTCACGGTCTGTCAGAAATGGCTTGGACCCAAATGCAGTTTAGATGATTTATTAAACAAAAATGAAGTACATTCCAAAAGTGTCCAGAAAGCAACAGGCAAAAACTAATTCCAGAACAAACAGAACAGGATCTCAAAAACCAGAACTCAGAGACGAACACACTTACAGAACACACAGCAACAGAAACGTAATGCTCCCACACAAGACAAAGACAACACAGATACTAAATACACAGGTTAACAAGGACTAACAAGAAACAGGTGACACAACAGGTGAAACAAATCAGGGCAGAACAATCAAACAGGCGGGAAAACAAAAGACAGGAAGTAAATTAGATAGGACAAGGGAGACAAGACAGACTTCAAAATAAAACAGGAAACAGAACATCACAATTATGACAGATAGTGTGGGAAATATAGACAGTCCAGCAAGAGTTCTGAATTCCAATTTGTCAGTCTGTCGGCCTGTTGGTTGATCCACCACTTTGGTCCAGACTGTAATGTCTGAGACACATTCATGATCCCCAGAAGATGAATCCTTATGATTTTGGTGATCCTTTGACTTTTCATCTAGCGCCAGCTGCACGTCAATTGTATAATTTCTCCAATGAAGCATGTCCACTTCTGCCTGATTATTACATTATTTGGTATAGAGATTCATGGTTCCCAGATGTATCTGATTTATCCTAATGACTCCTAATGACCCTTGGTATTTCTTCAAGCCCTACCACGAGGTTGGCACGTTTTGGTTATGAGTTAAATGTCTCCAAAATTGGATTAACCAACATGGGATTTGGTCCAGATATTCATGTTCTCCTCAGGGTAAATTATAAAAACTTTAGCGAGCCCAAAGTTCATTCATCTGTCAAGATTGTGAACATGTTAAACATTATGTCTGCCAAACATTAGCATCTTAACATTATTATTGTTAGCCTTTCACGAAAAAAAGACACTGTTGTGGCTCAGTACACCCTCACAGTACTCTTAGCATGGCTGTAGACTTTTATTCTAGTAGGTTTTTAACATTGTATAACCTTGATTTGTTCACATTAACAAAAACAGCAGAAGTATAACACATTTCCTAATGAGTAATGGTGAAAATTGAAGCAAATTCTTTATGCATCAAGTGCTTTTTAAACCTTTGTTGTCGATCTATAATTCACTTCAAGCTCCAACACTTTCCTTTCTCCAGTATTTGTCTCGTCTCTCAGTGTCTGCTTTAGTAATGATGAGAGCTTTCCAACTAGGTGAAACTTCCGCCTCAGATCTCTCTGCCCGTTGATACAGACAAGACCAACATATTAGATGTACAGTTTTACCAGGGGCGGAGCCAGATGTTCTAAACGTTCGGGGCTCGGTCCAAACCTAGAGGGGTTAAGGGGGCATGCTCCCCTGGGGAGATCTTTTTTCCTATTTAGGCTCATTGAGTCTCAGCTTTCCTCTCAGAACCGATTTATAAATGAATTAATTACGTTTATGAACCCCAGTATGCAGAAATATTCAAGTACACTATTGTAGAATGGGTCAGAAATAACACATTACACCTGCATTGCATTAGCATAAAAGTGGGCGTGTCTGTAAAGTTGAGACTCGTGTGTACCTATAGAACCCATTTTCTTTATATTTTTGGAGGTCAGAGGTCAAGGGACCCCTTTGAAAACGCCCATGCTTTTTTCCCTCGCCAAAAATTGGACAGCCTATGTTTGGAGCGTTATTTAGCCATCTTCCCAACAAGCTAGCGTCTAGATACCTGATACCAGTTCATGTTCTAGCTTCTCTGCTGAAAAGATCCAGGGCTTTTAATAAAAACATTTGGGGCTGGAGTCCCAGAAGCCCTGTGTTTTACTAACCATACACAGGCTAAATTTGCTGGAGTGCAAATGCTGGCTCATCCACAGTCACAGTACATTTGGCTACATTGTAGAGATGAAGATATCCATTGTTTGGTGTAAATCACGACGTCGGAATGATGCTCGCTGTCATCCTTCAGGCCTTGATTATTCATAGCAATACTAATATGTTTTTTCTCTCTCTCTCTCTTTCCATTCCTCTTTCCTTCTATCTATCTCCCTCCCTCTCTTCTCTAGGTTGGTGGTTTGTCAGCACAGCAGAGGAGCAGGGCTGGGTGCCAGCCACATACCTGGACTCCCAGAATGTAACTAGAGACGATTTGGATCTGGGCACTTCCAGGACTGGAGAAGGTTAGTGCAGACACACGCACAAACACAACATTATTACATTCATAAAACACAGAAAGACATAAACGTCATTCTGGCCGACTTGTTCTTTGAGAATCGTCTGCGTAGAAAAGGACATGATTTCTCAATAATGGTTTATAGTGGGCGTTTTTTTTTCTCAATCTAAGAAAGTCCGAGCTCAACACACATACTGTACACACACTTTCAAACACACTTCCAGTCACACATTAGGAACCTTGAAGACCACAGTCGCAGCTCCATGGTGAAATGGTACCAGACCGCGGCCAAAGGGTTTGCAATATTTTGGCACCACAGAAAATTCCTTTCAACTCCCCCGGGAGGCTGCAACTCTTGCAGGAGCCTCATTTTGTTGTGACCCTTTCCTCCCCACTGTTTAGTCTGACTGCTGGGATGGAGCATTTCATCAGTGTCATCATAAGCCCATTTCTGCTTTTAGACCAAGGGGATCCAATAGAGATAAATAAAGTGCAAACACACAGGTACGCTCACAAGCATGCTTAGAAATACATGCAACACACACATACAGTACATTACATTGTTTATCTGCGGCAGTGTGTGGTAATGAAATAGGAATGGTGGGATAGGTTATTATGCTGTATAGTGCCACTGGATAATCTAACAGGCATTTTCTGTCTCTCATTAAAACATGCCAGCCTCCATGCTTCACTGTGCACATTCTGCAAGACACATTAAAATAAAAAAACACACTCTGCTAGAATGATGACAGCTCCTGCACAGCTGCCACAGTCACTGTTATTTGCTGTTCTTATTCGTTTCTTGGATTCTTTCCCCACTTGCACACACTCACATACACACACTTAATATATGTTGTCAGTGCCTGTACCATTGGAATCTCTTACAATCCTGTATCCTGGGGATAAAATAACAGCTTCAGGGATATGGAGTGTTGGTTGCCTGAGGACTTTTTTAGTGTTTCAATGGTTTTTTCATTTATTTTTTTTTTGCTTCTTTTTTTCTCCAAACGTAATTAGATTTAATTTGGTGTGCGATATAATATTAAATTGGGATTAAACAACTGCATTTCATTTCATTTTGTCAGTTATGATAACACTATTTCAAGTGAAGGCCCTTTTTGATAAAGGGCGAAACATACACACTGAATAAAACAACACATGCAATGCATATTTGCTCCCAGGTCATTTTTTTCCCTGTTTTTACCTGGAATACAACACACAATCACAACAAGTGATGTTGATGTAAGCAGTCACATGACAACATACAGTACCAACAATGGCAGATCGCCTAATTGTTTAGGTCTCGCAGCAGCAGGTGCTCCTTGATGAAGGCCCTTCAAACCTGAACGATGTTGGCACTTCGCACCCAGTTGGCAGTCAATTGAGAACATATCATCTTATAGATGAAGTCCACAGGTGCATACTGTACTGGCACCAGAGTGCATGTAGCCTATAGCCTGTGTGTTTGAACTATTTACATGGTTAAAAGGCTATTTGTTTATCACAGCTGCAATCTCTGGAGCTTTTACGACAGTAGACAAGATTTATCTAAGCAGCCCAAGGCTACAGAGCCTTCTGACACTGGGTCTGGGCTGCTTTCTCCCTTACTGACAAGTAAGTTATTTCCACCTGCCATAATGGGTATGGGTGTCTCCAAGACATATTCAAAATGTCTTGCCTTGTCCTGTTGTGCCGAACTTTACATTTGCATCATGTTACATGTAAATTTCAAGCTGTTTATTCATGACATGCTCTGTGTAATAGTGCCAATTGCACACATCAAAGTCTGATTACAGGTGTTGGGGAGTACTGCATATGTGGAAAAAAAAGTTGTATAAAGCGTTTTGTGTCTCCAGAGGGAGCTGCGTGAAATCTGATAAATGTCCTCAAGTGATGTCACTTGAGTCAGCGTCGGTTGTTTCTGAAGACTACAAAGTTTGAAAATGAAAAAGAATCTGGGGTGTGATCCTCCCAGACCCCTGTAGCCGCTGCTACTGACACACCCGAATCTCCGGCCAAACTGACAGGGGTCGAGTTGCATTCTGGGTAATGCATAAAAAAAAAAATAAATAAATAAATAAAAAAAAGGTATCTACTGGACGGTTCTGCTAGTCTAGAAATCTAGACGCACCCTAGCGGCAGCAAATTTAATTTGCAGCCAGGGCGGTCTAGGCACTCTCCGTTGACTTGCGAGCTGGAAAAACCAAACTCTAATCAGGCCAATCACATCGTGTATAGAGTCGGTGGGCGGGCTTATGGCTGCAGCTGCTGGGAACAGCGGTCTTCTGGAAGACTTGGAGTTAAGCTTTTCTTTGAGAAAAGAACAAAGAACGGCACTGAAATCATTCTTAAAAAAGGAAGATGTGTTCGGAGTTTTGCCGACTGGATACGGCAAAAGTTTAATCTATCAGCTAGCTTTGCTACCTTCTTCGTTGCTCTGCCTGGTTGTAGCGCTATCCTATTGCGTGCAGAGGGAATTTGAAAGACAACCGTTTATCCCGCCCCTCGGATTGAGCCCTGTCAATGGTGAATTCCCAGACCCAACATCTTGATGTGGGTCTGGCTTGTCAGGCTACGGTTCTGCTGCATCGATTTAGATTCCTTTTTTATACTGTCCATTTGAGGAGTGACTTGCTAAATTGATGGAGTACTCTTTTCATTGCTGAGATCTGGGAACACCACAACATTACTGTCCAACAGGGCAACACGAGTTGAGCGGTCATTGTTAAGATAGATTATCTAAACCACTTTATTTAGAAGTGGAAAGAAAGTGCACCCCAAATGTTAATAATAATCCCTTCGATGCACAGGAAAACTGTGTGTGGATGTAACCGTTATGTTACACACTCTCATTGCATTTGGTTTTTCGACTGTCTTCTCTCTGCTAACCAATGCACTCAAGTGAATTTATGCAGGAAGTGCCTGAGCTCACAACTACACACAAGTACACACACTTTCTTTCCCTTCCACCCCCCCATCCCCGATCCCCATTTTCCCATTAGGCCTGGTGTCTTTGTGTTTGCACACATCGTCACTTCTTATTTCTGATCTCCCCCTTTCCCGCTTCCTGTCGTCCCTTACATCTCATTATCTCTGCGTGGTCTGTAACCTAATTCCACTCACAGCTCAGCTCGCTGGAGAGGAACCGACAGGCGCAGCCCGGCCCCCGCTGAAATTACCTCGAAATAACATTTCCCTTTGTGCCTTCCCTTAGCTGATATTTCAATTAGGAGGTCAACGGGAGTTGGGTGATGCTCAGTGGGATAGATGGAAGGCAGACAAGAGTCAAAAGGGAGAGGAAATGACAAGTAGCAGAGGCACACAAAGGGAGATAGGGCAGAAGGAAAGATGGAGAGACAAGAGGGTGAAGAGAGGACAGAAGATGGAGAAGGAATTAGATTACCACAGTAGAAAGAACGATAGATAGAAGATAAGTGATGTTTCCATCTATCCTTCCCCTAATTAATGTGTTTGCTCAGACAATCTGCTAAGATAGGAAAATGACTCATTGTTATGACTGAGGCTTTATTTTATACAGACTTTGAACTAATAACGATTGACAGAGGTCAAGAGTTCAGCACACTACAGCTAGAAACTGTATAGAGCAATACAATCTGTTTTGTCTTCCTTTCGTAGTGATTATTTTAAGGATAGAAGTTTTTTTGGACTTAATTATAGACCGAAATTACTTGATAAGATGAAGGTCGACAGTGTAAATACATACGCACACAGACATGTATCCTCACACAACATTGTGCCAAATCAAGTGTTCCAAAGGGAATTCCTAATTTATAGATTTGGTTGGTTGGAATCAACTGAGAAACTGAGGGGGGGGTGAAATACTTATTTTCGTAAAAATCAAGTATCAAAAACTGAGGAGGACACGCTGTTGGATGCTCCCCTCCTCTCCTACTCTTTCTTCAATGCCTAACGAATCTCTCTCTCTCCCTGACCCTGTCTTTCTGCTTGAGCAGCACTGGTTGAAGCCTGAAAATATTGTAAACAAGTTAATAACTGTTGCTGGTCGGACTGTTCAGCTCTGTTTCAGACTGATACCTCCGGTTCAGGCTGGTCCTCATCCTCAACACGTGCGTTTTTCAGTGTAAGAGTAAAAAAATGACATAACATTATTTATAATAAGTTTATTTGATTCACAGCTGCTACATATAGTGTTTTGACCTCGACAACCCAACTGCTTTTTACCGCAAACTTGCAACTAGTTAACTTTCTAAAGCAGGCACAATTTCTTGTTTGCTAAGAGTCGGGTCGGGACTCCAACATTAACACACTGACAACATTGTATTCAGAATATAAAATATTTTATAGCACTTTTTAATGTGTGTGTGTGTATGTGTGTAAAAGTCTTCACGAGATACCAACCTTTCGTGAAATTTCGCCAGCCGTCTTCTCTCGTTTTCATGGAGACAGACGCTGTGTGCACGGGGGGGAGGGGCTGTGTGTGTATCTGTGTGTAGACGCGTGAGCAACAGGGAGAAGGAGGAAAGCAGGGAAAGGAAATGCAGCTGAACGAATACACTGTGTGTTTTAAATAGCGTTAAAAAAAAAATAATAATAATAACGAAACGCAATATGTGGCGGCCGGTGTTGATTGTATGGCGCACCGCCACAAATTAGTCTATGTGTGGGAATCATTGGTCTGTTGTGCCAGTCAGATGTTCAACAAAGCTCCCTAAAAATAGAATAAAACATTCTATTCTCATATCATATTAAATTAATATACACAACATCATAAATATGCACTGAATATTGCTACACATCCACCTACTGTATAAATAATGGTGCAGTATAACACGTGGTGGTTAGATATCCATCATAAATGAGTAAGGACGATTGGACCCTGAAATTAATCCTTCATGTGGCTTTTTGATTTTGAATCCATAAACTCCATACTTAAGGGAGTAAAAGTTGCGATTTACGCACATATTGTATATGTGTATAATAAAAAAAACTCGAAAAATGTTTGCTTGTTTTCATCGAACTGCACTTAACTTTGCATTTACCATATCCTTAGCTAAAATACTTACAAAGCCAGCTAATCATTGCAAGAGATGGTCTACTGGCTTCAGACTTGACATACAGCCGTTGTTTATTTGCCATTGTCCCTTGGAAACTAATGTGGTGTCGTTAACAACAGCAGCTTCTTTTTTTTCCCTTTGTTCACGTTGCTAATCTATGCTTCTTACACTAACTCCACATCTATTTGTTTGTTTTCTTTTTGGTTGCTCCTCATCATCATCAGTTACTAAGAGACGCAAGGCGCATCTGAAGAGGCTGGACCGCCGCTGGACCCTCGGGGGTATAGTCAACCGCCAGCAGAGCAGAGGTGAACATAAAGACAGCGTGCACACACACACACACGCGCGCAGTACAGCACAGCACAGCACAGCACATGAATATGGAAGACAGTAGAGGGGCTATAATTGTAAAAAGTACAGTAAATGTATACATATCCCACACGGATGGGCCTGCACATGCATACAACAATACAAATCCACAAAGCCACAAGGAATCAGATGCTGAGTCATTGTCTCTCTCCAGATAGCAGCACAAAGCAGCTTATGCATATGGACACATACACATATAGTGCATAATTATTAGCATGTATGCATATACCGCAGATGCATTCATAGATGAAAGCGCCTGCATTTTTTTGTGTTCGTTGATTCTTGGGAAGATTATGTGTGGCAAAACAATCTCAACTCAAAGGTCCACTTACTAGCTATTTCTGAGTTTACAGCTTACTAGGGATGTAACGATGCATCTTGAATCGGTTAAAAAGCGATGTAAATTACAATTACAACAGGTTCAGAAAAAAAATTAATCGCGATGCAATTTTTAAATGGCCCAAGGCGTAATCTCCTTTTGATTGAACTAACTAGTTTATTTATTTGAAGAGATTTAATTTCTGTTTATTTAGTTATTTGGATTTGGGATTTGTTTTAAAAATCTAATTATAAAATCTTTTATTTAAATTTTGTCATTTAAAATACAATTTCAGTTGCCCTTTTGATAAGAGGACACATGTTGTTTTGTACAGTTTATATCATTAAAGCAATTGTTCAGTCATTTGTCTGCAGCTCATTCTGTTAAAAAAAATCCTGAGAAAATCGTATCGCAAACTTTAAACCGTGAATCGTATCGAATTGTGAGTTAAAGCGTAACTCTTTCCAAAATGCAACCTAGGGTCTTTTTGTGAATATACCCGAGTCAAACTTTCATTTAAAAGCATATTTAGGACGGAAGCGCCACTTTTAAGATTTACCGTATTTTCGTTTTTTTGGGAGTAATAGGGGCACTTTTATGCTAGCCTCAAAATAGCTATTTTTAAAACACTAAGAAGGCTCGATACAACATGAAACTTTGCTCGAAGTATCGCCAGGGGCTTTACACATGAACTCCAGCATTGACAACATTGTTTGTGTACCCAGAGTTTACTAAAAAGAAAGGTTTTAACAACTCACCATAGCTCTTGTTGTTTCCGGCTGCCACCACCTCGGCAGTCAAAACGAGTCAATATCAAAACAAGTAGCCACAGATTTAGTATATCCCTTGTGCACCGGTGTAGTTAAGGTGTAGAGCCCCTGGTGATACTTGGAGCAAAGTTTCATGTTGTGTCGAGCCTTCTTAGTGTTTTAAAAATAGCTAGTTTGAGGCTAGCATAAAAGTGCCCCTATTACTCCCATTCAAAAGGCCATTTGACCGAAAAATACGGTACATCTTAAAAGTGGCGCTTCCGTCCTAAATATGCTTTTAAACGAACGTTTGACTCGGGTACATTCACAAAAAGACCCTAGGTTGCATTTTGGCGAGAGTTACGCTTTAAGTGTATCGTTACATCCCTACATCTTACAGGTTCATCAGAGACTAGCACTGCCTCAGGTGTCATTACATGGCCCAACGTTAGCTACTTTGTAAGCTCACTGTTTTTATCATAAAAGTGCAAGATACAACATAGATAATTGTAATATCAGAACTAGAGGATGGATACCCGAACCAAGCCGTCGGGTACCGTCTGGTCCCGACGGGTACGCGACGGGCCGGGCCGGGTTCAGACAGATATTTAAAAATGATGTTCGGGTTTGGGTCGGGCTCGGTCACATTAGCACGATAAGGCATTGAACATTTTAAATTTAAAAAAGCTTATTATGTAGGTGTGCGCCTGTGTTAACGTGCGCTTGTTGCCCCGTGCGCTGATGCGCTCATCTGTTGACATTTCTGAATGCCTTCCTACAGTTGCTTAATAAAAGCGGGCTTTCCACACAAACAAACATACATGTGTCATTCGTATGAGAAAAAAATAAGATTTTACCAGGGTCGGGCTCGGGTCGGGCTCGGACATAAATATCTTAATGCTTGTCGGACGCGGGCTGGGCTCGGACAGAAAAATACGGCCCGATCCGCACTCTAATCAGAACTAATAAAGTTAAAACAAGACACGATAACAAGTGTCTGAAATGTACTCATCCACACATATAGTACACACCTTCCCCACAAATGGCCCCACTCCCCTGCACTCTCACATAGTTTGCGGCCAACAACAACTGGCCTTGAGTATCTACCGGGAGCAGCACATTGGGTGGCCATGAGTCAGCTCTGACAGTGAAATCTCAAATCTTACTCCATCAAACTTGGAACGTTCTTCAGCTCACACAGAGCAGCAAAATAATTGGACTGCCTTAAACAGATTTGGATAATTAAGGCTATTTGGCTCTCACAACACAAACTCATCAACCTTGATGGCCACTGAGCCATGTGAACATAAATGATTGTATAACAGTGTTGCTGCTTAATTAAAGCAAACTCCCTTAGATTTAAAATGCTGTTAGGGGTTTTGCATTTTGCTTGTAAATATTTAAAAAAAGACAAACATTCATTCAAAAGACAACAGACATTCTTGCATGCTTTTCATTGTAGCATTTGGCAAGTCATCTGTAGTCTTGCCGAGTCACTTTTGCTTCAGTGCTGAAAGAGAGACATGAGTCTATGTCTGAAAAAACACGCAGTCACTTCTCTTGGGGGTGAGTGGCACTTTCTAATGCAAACTTTTCTCAGACTGTCAGTTAGGCACTTGTCTGGTTCCATGCTTAGTCAGGGCTTCAAACAGACGCTATGTAGTTATAATTTGTTTATGGAAGCTGTTCCTGGACCTGTGCAACCTCCGTAAAACACTCTTTGTTTCTCATCATCAGGGGCGGGGCTAGAAGGGTGCACAAGGTGGCACCCCCCACCCCCCAATCCATTGGGCTACAGTGCTGTCAATCTGACAATTGTGATTTCCATTGGGTCAGGGTACTGTCACTTGGTTGCCTGTTTTGCCAACTTCCCCAGCCCTTGTCACAAGACCAATTAATGTTTCCATGATGACTATCCAAAATTCTGATACCATGGAACTAGAACTGGAATTGTTTTCTTAAAAAGTGGCGGACTGAGCACATGAGAAAATGTGTATTGTATTCGGATATACAATTTGTTTAAAATGAAAACAAGTGAAACTAATAATGAATCTTATGTGTTTTATTTAGCAGAATTATATTATTTTGTTCTATCCTATCCAATATTTCTTCTGTTTCTAAGCAGATTTTCTATGCTGTATTTTAATAACATGCTCCCCTCCCCATCATAGTATAGCATGGCTGGACTGGCTTGTGTTACCACCTTCCTCCATACCAGCGGGCAATGGGGCTTTAGTGATTAATCAGAGGAGATTGAATACAGGGCAAACTCTCGCCGAATGTAGGTGCGCTCCTTCTAAAAATACACACACTGACATACAGGAAATATTCTTCTTTAGTCAGCAGCCTCAGGTAGTTGATGCAGGGTAAGTTACACACACGGCCATATACCCATGGCGTTAATCCTATTTGGTTTTGTGGGGAAGAATAGCGGTAGACAGGGGGACATTACTCATTAATTCCACCCGAAACAGCTTATTTTAGGAATTCAAACTGGCAACCTTCTTGTCACAAGTCTGAATAGAAATATTAAAGGGTCACTGTTCACAGTATATCGTCATTAATGGAATGGAATCAAAGCATATGAAGCTATGGCAGGTTAGGGGAACAGTGTTACCCAGGTCTGCAGGAATGTTACCTAACTAGATATGTCTCCCAGAACAGTGAGGCTTGGCCCGAATGAGCCGGTGGAAAGTGTGAAAGTGGGACAGCAGCCCAATCTGCCGACTGGTTTTAATCACACAGACCTCATCCTCGGTAGAGAGTGGATGAGTCACCCGGCTGTTTGTCGCCACCAGAGAATGAAACACTTTCAACACTTTTGGTTCATGTTCTTGAACTCCAGCACTTATTTTTACTTTTTACTTTTGTAGGTAAGCGGTACTATTTCAGGTCACATATTTAATGTCTCTTATGCCTATATATCTATTTGTTTTGTACAGTGCGATGGCTCTTTGATTGTTTAAGCAATATTTGTATAGACTTGAACATACGTATTACTTTCTTCAAAATACAAATGTTTAAAGTCAATGCCATGCAAGGCTGGATTTCCAACTGAGCAAAGCAGGAAACTGATCCCAGATGTCTAGGGGTCCTGAAGGCTCCAGGCTTAACAGACATTGCAACCAAAAACAGCAAAGTAGTCTTGAAGATCCCTGTGCCTAAATCTAGTTTCGAGACATGCATGACGATATTGTATATTAATATGTTTCTGGACCCCATTAATGGTGGCTAAATAGGGGGCAAGCAGCTGATCTTGGCCCTGGGGCTCCCTAGCTGGTGAATGTGTTAATGCCATACCTCTCAAGTCTCACGCATTGGGCGTGAGACACACGCATTTCAAACCGTTCACACGCTCACACCTTGTATTTCTCACGCAGAGAAATTACCAGTATAACGCCCACCAAGTTGCGCCGCTATTTTTTAAACAGTGGAACAGGCAGAGGAATCAAGTGAGTTCCCCATAGAGTTCAGAACGCCCTGCCACGCACCAGCTGAGTGAGTGCGGATTTCAAGTTGCGGCTTTCGTCGCTGTTTCTGACTTTGCCTAAGGTTGAGTGACAAGTGTAGGGGAGAGAGAGCGGATGACAGTTCACTTGAGTTCAGTAGAGCACACGGCTCTGTAGAGTCCTGTAATTATGACTTTATATACCTCATGTACATAGCGGAAACCCTGTTGTGCGTCTGCTCTATTTCTGATACTCTGGTGGCAGAAATCAACATAGAGGAAACACTGGGTAGCTTTTGCGCCTATTATTATTATTATTATTATTATTATTATAGCTACATGTTGAATCGGCTGCAGGGCTACTCTGACAGTTTTATATTTTTATAAAGATACCCATTTTATAATAGGCCTACCCATAATACTTTTATAACAATACCCATAATAATTTGGAATATTTTTATAGTTTTTTCTTTCCTTTTATTTTTACTGCACAACCTCCCGGCCCCCATTGTGAAAACCTTTGGCCTAGGCTATTTCATTATATTTTATCCAGACAATGCATAGTATTAATTATTGCACACACACACACACACACACACAAAGAAATACTGAATTAAATAAACATTTTTTTATTTGTACGAATTTATGTGTCATTTATCAGATCAGACTCCGTCCCCAACCAAACCCCTGCTGCCAAAATCTCACTCTGAACTCTGTTCAAAACTTGAGAGCCCTGGTTCATGCTGCCATGGAGAGATGTCTTTTCTGTCATCATGTCTTGCATACCAAAGTTACATACTCCTATTGAAAATCAGTGCAAACATGCAGACTACTTAGGCATTTGCAGGGCACAGCTAACTTGCAATGTTAGAAATGCTAATTATTGTCATGGTGGCCAAATCCGGAAACCTTTTGGCCAAGGTTTGATGCAGTTACCAGTTTCAGCAAATGTGTTTAGCTAAAGGGACGTGATCTGAATATAAAATACATCATTGGGTATTTTACCGTTGACTTTTGGCCCTCAAACGGCCAAAAATACGACAATTGGTTGGATTGTCGAAGTACTAGAGGGTATTGCTGCTACATAGCCAGTAGCTCTTTTTCCACCATCAAAAATAGTCTCACAATGAAAACAGCAGCTGCTGCTGACTGGAGTCATGTCATTTCCAACTTTTTCATTCACCACCACACTTCACTTTCTGACTGTGTTACTGTCTGTTGACATGCTGTCCAATTACTGGACGCTGTCTGTCTGGGTTCAACAGTGCTTCAGTTATCCCTAAATCAAATACAGCTGTGTGCAGGTACAGTAGTGGTTTGTGTTGGTGTTTAATTGCTTGGCACATCCAATGGCTTGGGTTTGCTATTGGGAATAATGTGAGTGCCAGAAAGTTAAGACAACCAAAGGCAAGATTCCATGCATTTCACTATGAAAGTTTGAGAAGCTGATATTTGACCCATGCCAAATTTCAGCCTCTCATTCTTACCCTCCCCACTCTCTTCTCATCCCTGTTCCCCCCCTTTTTGCTATGTGAATGGAGACACTACTGTCCCTGCCTGATAATGCATTGCTGAGCTAGCGATAAGAAATGTGTGAGTGAGGTTTTACAGCTCTGCACAGACACTTGAGATACAGTTTGATTTAGGAGCACTGGCAAAGGACAAAAACAAAGAGCAATCACGAAGGATTTATGTTCTCGCAGGATGTAATTTGCTAATGGAAGAGAACAGCCGTATACTCTGCAGCCTGTTTGCTGACACAGACTTCTTTCCCTTTTTCGTTACACTTCATAAAGAAGAGGGGGTGTGAGCCGGAGATCTTGACAATAAAACAAGTGCACGCTCGGAACCAATATTAAATTACAGCACATCTCTTTTTGACTCCCCTGTGCTCGCACACAAAGCCAGGTCAGGGTGTCTTGACCTCTCTGGGGATGTTAATTGGCTACTGACAGCCAAGTGACCTCACTGTGCACTCGGGAGGGGTGGCGTCTCGCACTCCAAAGTTTAACACAAACCTGCCGTCCTCCGCCCTGCCTTGACTGCTATCATTTACAGGAGGTCCCTAATCTGATTTATAGAATCCCACTGACCTCTCAACTCACTGTTCTGTCCCTGCAGTGTGATGCCGGCGCCAACACACACACACACACACACACATACACACACACACACACACACACATACACACACACACACACACACACACACACACACACACACACACACAAAGATGGACACTGAGGCACGTGTACAGCTCATGAAGACACACGCAGATGTGATTTATAGAATCGTTCATCTTTTATTTCGGTCTTCAGGGAACTAAAAGCAACTACATGATAAACTACACAACACACACAGTGCCAAAGAGTTTGTTAGTAGGAACTTGTTTCGGTGGAACATTTG
This sequence comes from Sander vitreus, assembly GCF_031162955.1. Classification (NCBI taxonomy): domain Eukaryota; kingdom Metazoa; phylum Chordata; class Actinopteri; order Perciformes; family Percidae; genus Sander; species Sander vitreus. Next base: position 29,116,605 of record NC_135856.1, on the reverse strand, counting down.
CACCCCACAAAAGAAAATGCCACATACAATATTAAATGAAGTTAACTGTTCACACATTACAGTAACATAAGCTATTTAAATACCAGGATACATGATGGTTAAACGTCATATTGCTCTTACAAATGTATCGCCGTGTGTACTTTGTCCACAGCAATTCCCACTAATCTGTCCCAAACATCCCAGTTAGAGAGTAAATGCTGTAAACTTATTCTTTATAAATCTTTACAATCATTCCCCAAAAGAACCAAGCAGGCCTGCCTTGTTGCACGATCCAATTGCATTTCTTCAAAACTTGCCATTTTCAGCGTGTAGCCTGCTAGCTCAAAGTGTGTTGTTTTCCGTAGCGAAGCGATTTTGAGAACAACAACACACAGAGAGCGGAAGGAGAGGGGCAAAGCCTGACATCGGATGTGAAACTGTATCCTAGAAATGTACTTCCGTTGATCCAGGCTAGTAGTACATCGATATAAACACGTAACAAACACACACATTTAGGTAGACGTTCCAGATTTCTCTGTAAGCCAACCCATTTGTTATTCCCTGTCTCGCAAGCACTCGCCCCAACCCCTACACACACACACACACACACACACACACACACACACACACACACACACACACATACACACCTTCACACATCATGCTTTGCAAGCTGAGGTTCAGGGCCAGACATTCCACTCTTCCACATTATTGACCTCAGCTGCTCTGTAATGACAGGCAGGACAGGAACTTGAATCCCCGCCGTCTGGGCCTACCCCACCTATTGAACGCATGCATTCAGATGAATAAGTACACATACCTCTGAGATATCATCCCTGCCCTTCACATTTCCTTGACCAATTTTATTACTGTACCTCCAGCCAACTAAGGTCACATTCTCTCCTGTCTAATGTTTAGACCCTACAGCCATTTCTTCCTCCTTTTCTTCATATTTTCTGCCACTTCAGTCATCAAATTGCATACACAGATGATTTGTATTCCTCTCCATACCATACCAATTCATCAGCCAAGGTGCTGTCCACTGATCATCCCTTCCACTGCTGGGAAGCCAATCTTTTGTCTCCTCCTCTGCTCCCATCTTTTGCCTCGGTGTCTATAAATCCCCTAACCTTCTACTGCTCCCCACTAAGCCAATTGTAGAATTTCCTTCCCCACAGGGTCTTGGAAGAACTAGCAGAGCGTGAGAGAGGAGTGGCGGTCAGATATAGATCTGAGAAGAGAGATCCTGGTCCAAATATCTTCTCAAGGGAGGCTGCTGCTACAAGAGGAATCTCCCTCTGGAGACAACATTGGATCAGGGTCCAGATAGTGAATGAGGCCTGGTGTGGATAGGAAACGAGCAGCAAAGAGGAGCGGTTCCGCCAGTAGAGGGAGCCGGTTGTCATTATTGTGTAGGACAGGGGTCTTCAACGTTTTATAAGCCTTAACTGAGAGAGATGGATCAGGGATCGCCTACTACATATATAGTATAACATTAAGTTGCATATTAAACTGGGCCTACAATAATGTGTGGGTGGCCTAAAGCCTATTATTATTATTTTTAGTGCGTAAAATATTAAGCTATTAAAAATAACAACTGTTGGCATGATTTTATGAATCATGTTTTAATGTTAAACATGCATGTGGCACAGTGAATCTTTAGGATTAACTGTATCTGTGGATGGCTGCCTTTGTGACTACCTTACCTATAGGCCACTTAGGATATCATCAATGTTTTTGTTTTTTTCACAGATAGGTTGATTTATATTTGCTAATTGGATTCTTTCAAAAAAGAAATAAAAAAATTAACAATAATTTGGAGGCCCCCCCTGCAGTAACTCTAAGGACTGTTGAAGATATCTGGTGTAGGACTAGGGGGAGAGGGTTGTGTTTGTGTTGCTATGGAAACAGTCGGAGCATTTTAAGTAGGTCACACTCTGCTTTTTCTTCCCCCATGAGGACCTCTGGAAAGATAAACGTGGTCTAACCCCTTCAATGGGAGCCTGTTTCATGATAACAGTTGACTCACTCTGCTACTCTTTCTCTTTGCTTTACCCCTGCTGACCTGCAGAGGAGAAATACATGACCATACAGCCGCACACCAGTCAGGGGAAGGATGAAGTCAGCTTTGAGAAAGGCGTCACCGTGGAGGTGATCCAGAAGAACTTGGAGGGCTGGTGGTACATCAGGTGAGTAAATGCTGAGGAGTAAAAGGTGCTCAGCTCATAAAAACAAAGCATATATATTCACACATATACATACATATATACACATATATATATATATATATATATATATATATATATATATATATATATATATATATATATAATTGCAATTATAATCATCATTGCGAAAGGGTTCTCCAATGTTTTCTCAGTTAGCCTTTCAAAATGATATCAGATTAGTAAACAGAATGTGCCTTTGGAACATTGGATGAATGGTTGCTGATAATGGGCAATGTAGATATTGCATTAATAGATCAGCCACGTCTTTCTACAACAGTTGAGAACCCTTTTGCAATTATGTAAGCACATAATGTAATCTGAAAAATGCTGCCCTGATTAAAAAAACTGTAATGGAGTGGAATGGAAGTGACCCCAAACTTTTGACCGTTAGTGTGTGTGTGTGTGTGTGTGTGTGTGTGTGTGTGTATATATATATATATATATATATATATATATACACACACATACATACATACATACATACATACATACATGTATATGTGTATGTATGTATATAGATACATTTTTTTATATAATTTAATGAAGGGCAAAAAATGTATCATTGCTTTACCAAGCACTAACTAACCAATAACTAACTATGAAAAACATCAGTCGCAACTTTACAATAGCTATCCAGATAATGTTCATAGATGGTTTACAAAGTATTTATTAACTACTTAACAAGGTATCATAGTCATCTGTTGCAACTTTATAATAACCATCCAGACACTTTATAGACGGTTTACAAACCAACTAGTAACCCTTAACAGTGTTAGGAATATCTGGTCCATCTATCTATGTAATGTTTATAGATGTTTACAAACATGTTTTAATCATTACCCGATACCTAATATAGTATATGAGGGATATAATGTGTGTAACAATAAACTGTTAATTTACAGCACTACTAATAATTAGTAAACATTATTAATTATAATTTCATTGTTTGTTAACAGTAAAATTACTGTTTGCTAACAGTTAAATGACAATTAACTAAAGATGAATAAACTAGCAATTTACCGTCTATTATTGATCATGATATAATGATATTATAAAGTGTTACCGAAAATTCACAGGTAGATTCTTAGATGTGTGTGAATTAATTCTATTTGCACTTTTGGAGGCGATCTCCAAAAAAAAAGCACTGCGAAAAGACAGGAAACGGCGTCGGACAAGATGTGTCCAGATATGGCCAATAGCTGCGAACTGTATCTGAAACATGGATACAGTTACATTAAATGAAAGAAATGGAATCAGTCCAAAGCTTCTTCTTTTTTTGTCAATCCAACGTCAGTCCTCAGAGAACATTGTTGGTCGTCAGTGCTGTGATCAAGGCAGCGCTTTACTGCAGCTCTTATTGGTTGCTTTAAAGTTGTATATAAATACATGTTGATTATTTGCGTAATGATATTGAGATTTCCATATGGCGCTCTCCACAGGTGAACTGGGTGTGCTGCATGGGATTTTTTTGAATGTGCATGTCTGTCTGTCTGCCTGCCTGTTTGTGCAAATGTGTGCATCATTTACCAAGCCAGTGTGTATTTCCTGCCAGTTTGTTTGTTTCCTTGTATCCCCGGGGGCTAAAGAGAGTGGAGCTCCACTGCACAGCTGATTACTATCACATGCTGTCTTGTGGCATGTGACAAACACATGCACACATAAGAGCATATGCGTATAGTATATACCCACAAACATACTCACTGTTAAAGGTGCTTATGTGTGATTGGGTGATATTTGTAGTAAATGGCTAATATGTTTACAAAGCGCTTGTTCAAACAGCTGGTTGGGCAATTTTCCTTATCCGAATCGAGGCTCTAAGGATAGAGGTTGTCATATGCTGAACGGATTGTAAAAGCCCCTTGAGGAAATGTGTGATTTGTTATCTATGGCTATATAAATAAAATTGGCATGTCTTGATTTGACACGCCTCGGCCCTCATTGCAATTGCACAACGAGTAGTTTCAGAGGCCATTGTCCAACAAGAAATAATAATCCAGATGTAAGTCGGAGTCATGCTGCTCCCAGTGGGCCGTTTATATACAGGGAAGTCCAAGAGTGGCCTTTTTCTGTTCTAGGGACCTCATTAAACCTACAGGGTTAACTAACAAATCAAAGCACAGCTCAAATACATTTTTCCCAAAGATGGTTTCTGTCATTTTAGGTAGTTCTGATCATGCTGATGTTTGTTCAAATGTTTATTTGAGCACTAAAGCATGATTCATAATCCTAGTGCTCATGCTAATAATCAAAAGAGATGATAAATCATGGTGATTCCCTACCTGTGAGCTGGTCCTAAATGTTAAATCTGGATCCATTAATGGCCTATATATATTTCTCTGGTCCGTAAATGTTCACCGATCAAAAGAATCAAAGGCGTTTTTCATGAATATTATTCCAAGTTCTGAATATCGTTGTGTTAACTGTCTGCTAAGTTCAGTATAAAAGCATTTAGCACAATTTGTTTACTTGGAGAGGTTCAGGGGACCACATACTGAAACTCCCTAGCTCCCATAGGATTAGGCCTAGAGGTCTTAAACTTTATACAGGTGTTGTTAACAAGATGTAGAAAGTATGTGTGGTGTTTTACATAGTGTGGCATTAAGCATGTCTTAGTTATTGTTGTTAAAATATGACTTATTATAGACTAGGGGTAAATAACTGTTTTGAACCATGTTTGAACTGATGTAGTGTAGGTGGTGTTTTAATCACATGCTAAACAAGCCCATTTTCGGTCACTAGAATAATTTAGCTTTCAAACGCAGTCTCATATATGCATTTTGGCCTTGCAGTCTTTCTGTTTCCATTTGATGGCTAATAGACGAAAATAGAAGAAAAAAGGTGCATAGTATCAGGTTATGGGGACTCCTAGTGGTCGTGCATTTGGAGTCATGCAACAGGGAAGCAGAAATGATCACATCTCTTCTGAGCAGAAAATGGCTCACCTTCAGGCAAATGACTAATGGAAACATTATTTATTGTTTCACAAAGCATTCTAAAATGACTCATTTAGCTTAACAATGAATGTTGAAATGTGGGGAAGCAGTGTCTCTTTGCATATTGAGTGTGTTTACTTGCCTTCGGCTACCTCCATGTCACTAGAATTAAAATAGTGTCTGTTTTTCAATACACAGTATCTTATTTGGTGTATTTTATTGATTACTGAAATGCCAGAAAATGTAGAAATTAAGTTGTTTATTCATTCTAGGTATGATTTATGGTCCAACTTATACTTTGTGCCCTATCTTAAAGGGGTACTCTGGTGATTTAGTATTGCACTTCCAACTGGGGGGCTCACAAAAGGCAGATTAATAAAAGAGTGGTAAACATCACGCAACAGAGGCTAAAATATCCAGATATTTTTGTCCCTTGTATAAGTAAATATCCCAAAACTCTGGATCCTACATTTCCCATAATGCCTGGTAAATGTCCACATCTTTCAAACTCCATGCCCCCATAAAGTGACGTTTATGCGTACAATTGGTGCAGTGCCTCCTTAAATGATAGAAAACAGGGGAAAATTCAAGAACATACACTATAAAGATATCCTGTCTTTATGCATTTTACCCACAGATACTTAGGGAAAGAGGGCTGGGCCCCTGCCTCCTACTTGAAAAAGGTGAAAGAGGACTTCTCCCCCCGCAAGAAGACCCTGACAGGCCCCGTGGAGATCATCGGCAACATCATGGAGATCAGCAACCTGTTACAAAAGAAGTCGGTCAGTGAGAAGGACATCCAGACAGACAGAGAGGGTAGCACCACGCCCGAGCGCCACATCTCCAAGAGCGAGATCAGCCTGCCCATGCCCTATAACTCTGAAATCAACGCTGAGACGGGCAGGAGGCTGAGTGCCGGCCGTGACACCAACAGCCCATGTCTGGGAATAGCAGCGAGTGCTGCCCTAAATGAAAATAAAGGGAGGGGTGAGCCAGGGTCCCCAGCTGTTGCCAGAGTGGCACCTCATAGAGTGGAAATTGGTAAGCATTTATGGTGTGTTAGGAGACAATCGAGCAGTAAATGCATTGCAGCAAAGAGGAGGATTTGTAGTGTTTGTATCAGACATTAAGACATGTTATTTTCCTTTTGTGTAGGCTTTGATGCTATAGGTAAGCTACATGGCTGATGGTGTATCTAATGGTGATGGTGGTGTAATCTAATTGCATATACTCTGTCACACTAATCTATGAGGCTATTTAACATGGGATTGTGGGCTTGGTGTGTGGATTTCCATTTTACTCACGTACTAAGAATCTATGTCCAATTTTTGTTTACCAGCTCATGTTCCTTATGGCATTATATTTGTGCCTTATTCCTGAGCATGTGTTTTTCAAGTACATAAATTATATTTTATAGAGAAATTATCACTCAAAGAACATTTTAATTTGAGACTGCCAGCACTTAAGGCTGGTGCAATGGTATAAGTATTTCTTTCTTTGCGCACACAGGAATGAGGCACAAATATGACTCCACAGTTGTTTGATGTAGGTTAGGTGTATTACAAATATGTTTTAATGGGATGTTTCTTTGTTTGTCAGGGTCTCCAAATCTGAGACAAAAACCTCCCCCACGAAGAGAAAGCAACTTGGTAAGACAACTTCACAAGCTACTGCTTCCTAACAAGACCCAAGAGGGCTTTCTTTAATATGATTGTTATTCAACAGAAACATATACAGTAGGCATCACCGATCTACCTTTGATCACAGTAAAGAATGTTGTAGCACATTTACAAACACAGGTTCTAGCTGAAAAATATTTTTACAAAAGCAGTATAAATACAGTAAATAAGAATATAAACATAAAAACGAAAGATTATTAATTAGCTCCCAGGTTGCTGTGAGAGTTGGCATAGCACCGTTAAAGCACAGTAACACCAAAAGCATCATTTCAGCATGTCTTTGATTATCTGAATCTACCACTGCCCACACATAAATACTATACATACTATTATATGTTTATATTATCATCATATGCAGCCTCCATATTATGCCTTTGGTCATACTCATTCTTAAGACATAGTCAGACATAATATAATGCTGGTTAGATATGATGTCAGCTGCTCACATCTCTCCTCTTTGCTGCACAGGGATTCCAGTTACCCAAGCCACCAGAGCCCCCTGCTGTGGAAGCAGAGTATTACACTATAGCAGATTTCCAGTCCTCAATCTCCGATGGCATCAGTTTCCGTGGAGGACAAAAAGCTGATGTAAGAGGCCAGATCTGCATTATTGTCACTGAGATTAGACAGTCAGGGCTCACTGAATATGTACAGTGGGGAGAACAAGTATTTGATACACTGCCGATTTTGCAGGTTTTCCCACTTACAAAGCATGTAGAAGTCTGTAATTTTTATCATAGGTACTCTTTAACTGTGAGTGACGGAATCTAAAACAAAAATCCAGAAAATCACATTGTATGATTTTTAAGCAATTAATTAGCATTTTATTGCATGACATAAGTATTTGATACATCAGAAAAGCAGAACTTAATATTTGGTAAAGAAACCTTTGTTTGCAATTACAGAGATCATACGTTTCCTATAGTTCTAGACCAGGTTTGCACACACTGCAGCAGGGATTTTGGCCCACACCTCCATACAGACTTTCTCTAGATCCTTCAGCTTTCGGGGCTGTCGCTGGGCAATACGGACTTTCAGCTCCCTCCAAAGATTTTCTATTGGGTTCAGGTCTGGAGACTGGCTATGCCACTCAGGACCTTGAGATGCTTCTTACGGAGCCACTCCTTAGTTAACCTGGCTGTGTGTTTCGGGTCGTTGTCATGCTGGAAGACCCAGCCACGACCCATCTTCAATGCTCTTACTGAGGGAAGGAGGTTGTTGGCCAAGATCTCGCGATACATGGCCCCATCCATCCTCCCCTCAATACGGTGCAGTCGTCCTGTCCCCTTTGCGGAAAAGCATCCCCAAAGAATGATGTTTCCACCTCCATGCTTCACGGTTGGGATGGTGTTCTTGGGGTTGTACTCATCCTTCTTCTTCCTCCAAACACGGCGAGTGGAGTTTAGACCAAAAAGCTCTATTTTTGTCTCATCAGACCACATGACCTTCTCCCATTCCTCCTCTGGATCATCCAGATGGTCATTGGCAAACTTCAGACGGGCCTGGACATGCGCTGGCTTGATCAGGGGGACCTTGCGTGCACTGCAGGATTTTAATCCATGACGCCGTAGTGTGTTACTAATGGTTTTCTTTGAGACTGTGGTCCCAGCTCTCTTCAGGTCATTGACCAGGTCCTGCCATGTAGTTCTGGGCTGATCCCTCACCTTCCTCATTATCATTGATGCCCCACGAGGTGAGATCTTGAATGGAGCCCCAGACCGAGGGAGATTGACCGTCATCTTGAACTTCTTCCATTTTCTAATAATTGCGCCAACAGTTGTTGCCTTCTCACCAAGCTGCTTGCCTATTGTCCTGTAGCCCATCCCAGCCTTGTGCAGGTCTACAATTTTATCCCTGATGTCCTTACACAGCTCTCTGGTCTTGGCCATTGTTGAGAGGTTGGAGTCTGTTTGATTGAGTGTGTGGACAGGTGTCTTTTATACAGGTAACAAGTTCAAACAGGTGCAGTTAATACAGGTAATGAGTGGAGAACAGGAGGGCTTCTTAAAGAAAAACAGGTCTGTGAGAGCCGGAATTCTCACTGGTTGGTAGGTGATCAAATACTTATGTCATGCAATAAAATGCAAATTAATTATTAAAAAATCATACAATGTGATTTTCTGGATTTTTGTTTTAGATTCCGTCTCTCACAGACCTCTACATGCTTTGTAAGTAGGAAAACCTGCAAAATTGTCAGTGTATCAAATACTTGTTCTCCCCACTCTATGTCAACGGTGTGCTCCTCAGATAGACAGGAAAGCTACGGCAATAGAGATGTGGCATTGAGATTTGCATTTGAACGAGATGATGTAGAGAGAATTCGCTCTGCAGCGACTCAGGTAGAGAGATGAAGATAACAGATTCCTTCAAGGTTTTTTTCTGTTATGTATAGCTAGCAAAATTAACTTTTGTCATTAATATCTTTGCAGTGGTGGAATGTAACTAAGTGCATTTACTCAAGAATAGTACTTAAGTACATATTTGAGGTACTTGTAGTTTACTTGAGTCATTTCTTTTCATGCCACGTTCTACTTCTACTCCGCTACAGAGAAATATTGTAATTTTTACTCTACTACATTAATCTGACATCTCAAGTGATTTATGTCACAAATTACATTTTTTGCAGACAAAACACATGTAGTTTATAAAAAACAATTTTATTATAAATAAAACTACCCAACAATATAATTTATATAGGCCTACAAATAAAGCTTGAATTGATTAGCTGATAAAACACGTAGTTGATTGAAAGAACTGTTTTGATTATTTTGCAGTTTCTGAAATGTAATCATATTTCTGCATTGAGTACTTTTACTTTTAATACAAGTACATTTTCCTGATGATACCTTCATACTTTTACATAAGTAACATTTTCAATGCAGGGCTTTTACCTGTAACAGTATTTTTAAAGTGTGTTATTAGTAGTTTTACTTAAGTAAAGGATCTGAATATTTCTCTCACCACTGTATCTTTGCAAAACTACTGCAATATCAGATGTAATTACAGCAGTCTTGGAGCACCTGATCATCTAACTCTAAACCATAACCCTTCCATTCCGTTGTTTAGCAAGTTTAACAAATCCTAAAGAAAGAAAAATACTTCTTTATTTAGCTTTTATCTTTCATGTCTTGTTGTGTAGGTAATAGAAAAGAACCCTGGGGGCTGGTGGTATGTGCAGATTGGAGAGATGGAGGGCTGGGCCCCCTGCTCCTACATCGACAAGCGTAAGAAGCCCAACCTCAGCCGTCGGACCAGCACCCTGACCCGGCCCAAAGTCCCACCGCCAGCTCCACCTGTCAAAAAACAAGAGTCTGAGGAGGCTCCCCCTCCTGCTAACTCTACAGTTTCAGAGCCGGCTAGCAGGCCTGTGTACGAGGAACCTGAATATGATGTTCCTGCAATTGGATGCGAAGGTGAATCAGACACAGATTCCCTAAAGGATGAGCGCGCCCTGGATGTGAAGATCAGCAATGTGGTCAGCGACAAGTACCGCCGCTCCCCTCCTTCCTGCAAGGCCTCTCCTCCTGTCTGCAAGGCGTCCCCTGTGTTCACTCATCGAAGAGCATCTTTCAGGTCTGTAGAGGAGGTTGCAAAAGAGGAGTGTATTTATGAGAATGACGGCTTCAGGCCAAGCAGTAGTGTTGAAAGAACTTCAGTCAAAGGTTCCAGTGAGCCAAATTCCCCAAGGAGCTACCGTTCCTCCACAGTCCCACGCAAGCCCTCAGGATCTTCACCTGTAGCTGGTAGACCCATGAAGACCATGACGCCAGAGATGAACCGGAGAAGCCAGACCCTGGGCAGACACATAGATATCAGCCTCAGGTCGCAGGACAACAGCCCCCACTCTTCATCAGATGAATTGAGCAGAGGCCCCAAGAAAGGTCCTTTCTTAAGCCGGGATGTGGAGCAGAGAATAGGTCAGAGCCCCTCGACCAGGCCCAAGCCTTCTGTCAGACCTAAACCACTCCTGACCAAATCAGAACCCCAGAGTCCTGAGAGGATGGACATCAGCTCTTTGAGACGGCAGCTGAGGCCTACAAATCAGTTCCGGCCTCATGGCCTCAAACCTACTCGTGGGGACGACTCTGAAACAGCCTCCGTCATCTCATCAGAGGACTCGATGTGTTCACGCAGTACCTCAGATCTCTCTTCGGTTTACTCCAAAGGGAGCCGTGGTGACTCAGACGTGGAAGGCCCCAATCTCTACCGCTCCCTGGATGCCTATAAGAAGGTCCAGGACTCTGAGATCAGCTTTCCAGCCAGGGTGGAGGTTGAGGTTCTGGAGAAGCAGGAGAGCGGTTGGTGGTACATCCGATGGGGATCCGAGGAGGGCTGGGCTCCCTCGTACTACCTGGAACCTGTCAGACAAGTTGGCGATGCAGGTGGGTTGGACCTAGATGGACACGGGAGTGGAGGGAGTAAGTCCAACAGCCTGGAGAAAAACGAGCAGCATGTTTTGGCCCTCAATAACATCAATATCCAAGGTCTGAGCCAACAGCATCAAGGCTTGAGAAGGAACACTCCGCCAATTCCTTCCAAGCCTCCGGGTGGCTTCTCGAAGCCGTCAGGGATGGTTAATGGAGGTGTTCGGATGAGGAACGGGGTTCGCCAGGTGGCAGTGAGGCCTCAGTCTGTATTTGTGACCACAACACAGCCAGCCAAGGATTCTCACTACATGACAGGGTCTCTGAGACGAAATGAGTCTCTCGGCAGAAGTGATCACTATGGCTCTGGTTCTGCCACCCTTGGTGTCCGCCGAAATGCCTCCTTCAGCACCGTGCGGCCACATGTGGTTGTTGAAAGTCAGACGAGGCCTGCCGAGCGCTCCGGCCTGGGGTCCTCAGGGAGCGCATTCAGCACAAGCAATGTCCAGGACGCCCTTAGCAGAGTTAACCAACGCAACGGCATCCCTGTGTCCACAGTTCGACCCAAGCCCATAGAGAAGAGCCAACTGATCCACAATAACCTTGGCAGGGATGTGTACGTGTCCATCGCTGACTATCGTGGTGATGAGGAAACAATGGGTTTTACTGAGGGCACCTGTCTGGAGGTGTTGGAAAGAAACCCCAATGGTTGGTGGTACTGCCAGGTGCAGGACAGCCTGCTTCCCCGCAAGGGCTGGGTTCCCTCCAACTACCTAGAGCGGAAAAAATAAAACCAACCCCACATTCTTCCCCTACCCTTCCTCCCACCTCCCCCTTTTGATGTCTCCAAGGACGTCGGTGGCATCACTCTTTAGGAATGTTACCTGCAATCTCCCGTAAGCAATATGTCCTTGAAAAATGTACATTCATGACTGTGTGTAAAAAGAAAGATGTTAAATCTGATGAGGAAGGACACTTTTAGTGCTGGTTTACTAAAACGTATACGAAGAGGAGTGTAAAGATTTTAAATATTTGAGAGACATAAATGTGGGATTGGTCATTCTTGGGTGAAGACATTTGAAGAGGACAGTGTCTTTGAGATAACATGGTATGAATGGGAGTGATAACCTCTTAAAGAGGTTTGCGTCATGTAATACAGACGTTGAGCAGGGTAATGGTTATGCTTATTCCTGCCCATCACTGAGTCTGATGGTCGATAAGTGCCTTTTGTATTTGATCACCTGAATGGAGGTCCTAAATGGTGGATGGCAAAACATGAAATCAACCAAATCTTTTAAGAGTGCCATAGGCCTATGAACACCACCAAGAATAATTCCATACCCAGTTAAGAGCTCCACTATAGTGCAAACAAAGTGCAAAGTTTCGATCTAGAGTTCTTTAATTGGTCCAACGCAGATTAAAGAAAGAAAAACAGAGATTTAAGTGACTCAGTCACCAGAGAATTGATTTGTTTCAAGCCAAACTAAAAGAACTTTTTAATCTCGTTTTCAGTTGGTTTTTTTTGTTTGTTTTTTTCGTTTCATTGTTCATGTTATAATGCCTTGTGTTGGTGCAAGTCTTCCTTAGAGAATTATTTCTGCTTTCTTGTGACATCTGTTTATCCACCGACAGCCTCGAATTGGAAAAGTTAAAGCTCCTGCCTCATGTCATGTACCAGCTAACACTGGTAAAATATGCATGATTCAGGTGCTCAGGTTTCAGAAATTGGCTTAGTTTTGTCGTAGATCATCAAGCCCCAGAAAAATATGTTAATATTCATGCTTTTAATCCCAGATGTAACTATCTGGGATAAAAAATGTATTAAAAGAAAACCTGTGAAACTTGAAAATAACAGTTGCATGTTTTAGTTTTCTGGAAAATCAATGGAACAACTTGTAACTTGTAACAAAACCACCTCATATCTTGGTAGTTAACAACCTAATAGGAAAAAATAAGAAAACAATTAGTTTACAAAGGTTTAGGTTTACTGTAGTGGGTAGTTCCAGGAATATTTGATTTGTATATATTTTGTTTTGTATACATATAATAATACCACTGTTGTTGAGATGTATTGAATACGTACTGGAAATGCGGTGAAATAATTGAATCCCAGGGACATATTTGCATAGCATTTATCCCAAAATGTGATCAAACCAAAGAGAAATGTCATTTCATTGGCTATTTTTTGTGATTTTACTATTTATTTATGGTACAAGTAATACAGTTTATTCAACAACATGCCTAAAACGAGAAAAAAACAATACCTGGAAGCACACATTTTCTCAAAATATAAATCTATGAAACTAGAAGTAAACAAGTAAGTTGTAATAGATATTGCGGTGCAGTATGGGTTTTGACATTAAATAGAAGACAGTGTATCAATTTGTTTCAAAGTTTAGGGATTTTTTTCACATCTTCCAAATTATAGTTAGGTTTTATATAATATATTATAAGATCATAAAAACAAGACTTACCAATCACCTAAAAATACCAAGTCAGAAATAATTCTCCCCAAATGCAGAAATAAAATATGAGAATTTCTGAGCTAAAATCCAACTTTCAAAATTCAAATGGCTGATGTTCAAGACTGCTGAAATACATTTTCTAATGAGCGGTGTGAGCTCTCTGTATGAGGCTGAACACTAACTCTTTATTATGTTTCTGCTGGACAGTATCACAGTATTAAAGTACAGTACCTGCTAGATCGCAGTTATCTATTTTAGCGAAAACCATATTTGTTTTTGTTTGTCAATCTGTTACTCTGTGATCACACAGTGGCAATAACGAGGAACGAAGTGGTTCTGTTTTGTGAATTAGTGCCCTTTAAACCTGTTTTTACGGTGCATTAATGTAAAGATGCAGTAAATACTCAGCATATTATTTATTGAATACGTTTTGGTAATGATTTAATTTCTCTCTTTTTTTTCCCCTTCACCTCAAATGAGAGGTGGAACTCTGTAATGAGTTCTCTATATGACAATGGCCATGCCAAAGTTGGACTAGAATTGGAGAAATAGAGATCTCTTGTGGGAGGTCAAAGGTACTACAACTGGATTGTTATCCCATCCACAAGGCTTACCAGCCATCCTACCTCAGTGCAATAAGAAATGCACTGCTGGTCAGTGAGTCTCACTAAAAAAAACTGTACAGCATTTTTCTTTTTTTTCTTTGAAAGCTCAGTGCAGCTAAAATATTTTTGTAGCACGTGTCTTGTATTGGACCATAATTTATTTTTTTTTTTAAATTTAAAAGTTTCCTTTTTTCCCCTCTATGCTGTGTGCTGCAACTTTAGCAAATCATGGGCACTTCCTTCATCTTTATTGTGCTTTACATAATGCCTGATTTTGTGTGTATTTATTATAAATAGTTGTATTTCTTATTACGGTTTGACAATCACCTTATTCCCCCACTCAAAATATTAATGTAAAGCATTGTACAGATTATCCTTGTCACACAAATTGGACTTCACTCGCCTTAGTATGCAAAATGCTCACCCAGCAGTCAAGAAAAAAAAAAATCAAAAATTACATAATTTAGTCAAATATGTGAGGAATTTCCATTCATTATGGTATATGAAAATTAAAAAGCTAACCATATAAGTACCTAAAAATAATAAGATTAAGAATTAGGATTTTGATACTTGCTGTCCGGCAACAAGGCCCCTTCCCATCGAGACGAAGGCATTATGTAAATGTGTTCAATCACTTTGTACATTTCGCTCCAGCACATATTATAATTGCATATTGCTTGTGTTTTTGATTTGGGCTGAATTTACTTGGATGAAATAGCAAGGGAATCGTTATGTATCAAGCATACATTTAGCTGTGTAGCATCTATCTTTATTCATGCTTTTACCTTCTTTCTTTTTTTTTCTTATTTCCACTTTTTGTCAAATTCTGAAATGTACCCACGAGGAAATGTGCAATAGATAAGAAACACATCATGCTTCAACAAGAGGAAAAATATCACAGGTCTAGGAAAAAAAACGTGAACCATGCCATTACATCTGTTGGGAGTAGATATTCCCAGTCAAACTGCCAGTCATGAGCTTTTGCCATCATTTCAAGTGTATCATTTTAAGTCAATCTTGAAGAGCAGATGTGACATGCTCTAAAAGCATTGGAGAACTCATTGGACCAAAGCAGTCGTATGTGACATCTCATTATCTCCTGACGTGATGGACTTTTATACCAACGAGCATGAGAATCTCTGCTCCTCCTGCAGTGGACAGGAATCTGTGAATGGCATGGCAGAAACCCACTGACCCATTCTGTATTGACATTACAGCCATCTGTCTGGGGTCTTCACAGATGGAGAGTCATGGGCCCATCATCAGGGGCCTCAGTGGCCCTGCTCTGAGCTGTCACGTTCGTGCCTGAATGGGATTTTGATAGTTTCTTGTTTCTGTGTTGTTGTTGTTATCCTCTTTTTTTCTGTTTTGTTTTTCTGGAATGTGTCCTCTCTGCACCTACGCCGAGGCCTCTTTCGATATTTACCCCCTCCATTGTCAAACCAAGTCAGACTTCTCACAAATCACCACGGCAAAAGGTGACATTTGGAACCGTCGACGGGAGAGTCTTGGCGGTAAACAGCACAGCGGGGAGATGAACACCGCTTCTGGCCATTTCAGTTCAATCCATCAACTTCCAGGACGTACGCCAAAAATAGAAAAAATTATAAAATTATTAAAAATTATAAATTCTTTTTGCTTAACCTTAGGCAGGCCTTATCCATGTGCTACAGGTAAATATGTCATTGTGCTAAAGACTTTCTGAGTGTACAGGCCAATACATAGAGTTCCCTCTATAGCTGAGGGGGCTTATGTCCATAAATCCTTTTGTTGGGATAGTTTTTAGTTAAACTCCACCTTAGTGGTTATAATACCCTGATTTGTCTTCTTGCCGAGAGTTAGATGAGAAGATTCCTGCCACGCTCATGTCGTTAAAGTCACCCTCCACTCAAACATACCAGCATGATTCTGTGACATCACAAGTAGAGGCCAATCGTGGTCCAGTGTGCAACCATAGGCTGTAAAGATAATGGATGTAGCAGCCGTGACATCAGGCATTGGTTTGTGGACTGCTGTTTTGAAGCCTTGAGTTTGGCAATTTGGCCGTCGCCATCTTGTTTTTTTTTAAAACAAAAGGTGAGGGTTTTTTTGGACGACAGTGCGACACTGGTTGTTTACTGAGGTAATAAATCTAGGAGGAAGAAGGGTCATTTTCTCACAGACTTCTATTAAAACGGTCTTCTTTTTGGAGCCAGTGGAGTCACTCCCTGCTGGAAATTAGATAGAATGCAGGTTTAAGGCACTTCAGCATTGGTTTTTCATTTTATAGGCCCGGAAGCTCTGTCCATTATTTTACAGTTTATGGGTCCGTCTCACTTCCCTTAAACTGCATCCTCGGCTCCTCCACTTTCCTCCCTTCCTTGCATCTTACTCCCTCCCACAGAGGAAGCATGGGAGAGAAACGAGGAATGGGAGGAGAGAGGAAACGAAGAAATCTGTTTTTAGTGGGATGAGACATCCTTTCCTCTGTAGCGTCACGTGAATTTGTCAGCTGTATGGGTGGAGTTAGCAACGGCTTTCAGCTGCACGGCTTCTGGGAAGGCTTCTCTCGTGTATCCTCGCTCATAGCTCCTGGGAGATCCATCCTCCGTCCTAGCTCCTCAATCCTCGAGGCAGGAATAAGAGCTTTGAGACGGCCTTCACGATGGAGGGCCAGAACAACTTCCGGTTCAGCCGAGGACTGAGGAGCTACCAGATAAGGGACGTGAGAAGCACCTTATGTGTGCAACTTATGCAAGTGTGATGTGGAAATTTGAAGCCTTCAGTGAACTGCACTGAGAATTAAATGAGAATCCAGTGAAGTAGGAGACAGCTCAGCAGTTAAACCTTTGATGTGAGGAAATATTTGCATATGCATAGATTCTGGAAATTAATAAGGCAGAAAAAGTAGATATAATTGTAAGGATTTTGAACAAGGTCATTTAACTGTTTTGTTGGGAAAAAAAACATATCAGACACATTATAATTCAAAGCAGAGCATTTTTATGTCTTAAACGATGTCTGTAGGGAATCTTTAAATAAGAAGCAAAAGACATGAGACAGTTAGCTTATCTTAGGTTAGAAAAAGTGCAGTACTTACTACTTAACACTTGTTAAAGCAACAACGTAGTAGTTTTACACTTGGTTGAAAAGAAAGAAAAGAAGATGCTAGGAAATCACTGCACCTGGCCAAGAAATATTCCAGCTCATACACCCCCATAACACCACAATTAGTCTTTTTTACTCTTTGTATCAAACAAATATGAGATGTACTCTAGAGGTGCTTGTGGATGGATTTAGTTTTCTTTGGACAGTACCAGGTTAGCTGTTAACACCTGTTTCCAGTCTTTTTGCTAAGCTATGTTGCTAACTATCTCCTGGCTTTAGCTTTATATTTAGCGTAAAGTCACGAGAGTGGCATCAATCTTCCCATCGAACTCTCTGCAAGAAAGCAAATACATGTACTTACCAAAAATGTCTAACTGTTCCTTTAAATGACAGGCTTCATAGCAGTTCAGCCTATTTCATCAACAGCGCTCTTATAACTGTCAGAATGGAAATGGATTTTGGCGGTGGTAATATTTCTTTGTATTCCTCGTGTGCGCACATGCCAACACACACTCAGCGATGACACGCCAGAGGAAATATATGGGTTTCTCCACATACCGTATTCCCACAGGTCAGCCGGCCGAGACTGCTCCGCCACGCCGGCACTGCGTTTCACTCCCCGCTCTCTTTTTATTTGAACAAATGAAAGGCACCTCTCAGACGTGAAGCACCTTAATCTCTGTAATCCCAAACACTAGCTGCTGCCATAGCGTAGGCTATTCCTTGTGGCTACACTTCCTTTCTGCTTCCCGCTTCCCTTTTTTTTTTTTTTCTTTCTTTCTCTTACCACATGTTTCCATCTCTCCTTCCTCGACACAGCTGAGAAGTTTATTCCCGGTGAAATGACTGAGATATCCAGAAAGGTTTGGAAGGGGTGTGTGTGTGTGTGTGTGTGTGTGTGTGTGTGTGTGTGTGTGTGTGTGTGTGTGTGTGTGCGTGCGTGTGCGTGCGTGCGCGCATGCATGTTTTTGCACGATGAGATGGATTGTTTGCAGGTGCACTCAGGAGAAGGAGGATTCGGAGGTCAAGGATGAGGATTCGTGAGAGCAGGATGCAGGGGAAACACAAGATGGATCAGATAGTGGATTCTAGGAGACAGGGTGAGAGGAGCGAGAGCTTTGATAGGAGCGAGATGAAAGACTAGTGGGAACAGTTTCTACTCTTTACTAAACTAATTCCTTCCAACAAGGAGCCCATTTTATCCGACTCTTCAATAAACCCCACACCTAATGATCTGTCCACTGCCGGACCGGAGCTGTGATCTCATTACTCCAAACAATGTTTTAATTGCAGCATTTCATGTTTTCCAAGCTGCTTTGCAAGAAACTGCAAGACAGTGGGAGACAAATGATGATCCAGTTCACACTCCAGGAGCTTCTCTCACTCTCAGTCTCCGTCTATAGAATAACTTTAAAAAAACGGATTCCTTACTTCTGATTGTAGCTTCTTTTACTGTCAGTGTCTTCAGATCTTATGTAGCCCTGAGGGTGTGAGAGTCAGGCTCGGTGCTGAAAAAGTTTTTTTGGAAGAAGACAAAAAGAATAGTGGTTTCCCTAAGTGCCACAGGATTCGAAGCGTTTGTTCCCATCTAATGAATAAAGCGTTAATTCATAATGGAACAAAATGGCTTCAAAAGTCAACAGCACCTAGCTCTGGAATTGGGTGATTTCTGAGTTTATAAAGGCAGTTGTTTGATAGAAAGAGGGGTAGGTTTGATAAGAAAGTTGTTGTAAGTGTGCGAGAGCAGGTTTGAGGTATTTAGGGAGATGATTTTGTAGGTTTTTTAATGGTGGAGAGAAGAAGCGAAGCCGCAGAGCTTGGGCTAGAACAATCCCGAGCCTGTGAAGCAGGGAATGCTGTTTGTTCATGTCACCCTGATAACTTCCTCACACAATCGCAGTTGTTTGACGCGCCAGCGGGCATCAGCGGGAGCCGTCTCCCAGCTGCAATTAAAAACAGGCTGTGTCGAGGAACGAGGCGCCCAGCTGTGTCTTTGTGGCACTTTTCTTTGTCTCTGTTCGAGTCCCTGTTTCTAATCAGCACAACTGTGTGTCTTAATTAACCTGTGCCAGTTTGACGATCCTGCGGCGTTAACAGCGTCCTAATAAAGAACACGGCGGCTGCCCGCATTCTGCGGCGGGGCGCTTAGCCATACTTTTTTTGCGTTGGAGGCAAGCTGTCAAAAAGTGATTTGATGTTGAGTTACAGCTGACATAGATTTATGAGAAAGTGGAGCCTGTTTTTAGCTTGGATGTTGCATTTCTAAAACAGCATTTGTCACCACCCCGCTGCGGAGAGCAGTGTGCCAAAAAAAGACTTGGAAGCCCAATGCTATAAGCTCTCGATCTGTAAATTCTGACAAAAACAATCCGTTGTGCATGTCAGCCACACGAACAAACACAACAACAGCTACAGGCCTCGAGTTGGACCAAAGGAGGTGCTATTCTTTTTTTATTTTCTCTTATGTTATGCAAATAGTGTTTGACTTTTGCAAGCTTCTTGTTTTCAAAAGATATGCCATGAGGAGACTAAGGAGGCTTTATACCACTGTAAATGTCAAAGAATCCTGCAATGAGGAGTCATCCGCCCACCAAATCATACACGGTGACAGGGCCACACGCTAATCTCCTTAAACCATCATTCTATTGTGTGTAACAGTGCACTACAGGACAAAATACAGTGAAAGCAAGTACTGTCCAAATTCGTTTCTGATTGGAGACATTCTGCACATGTGCATTCCTTTTGAAAACAGGGCATTTTCTTATCTATCGTTTCATTTTGAAAAGTCTTGTTCCTTTTTTTTGTATCTTGTACATGTTTACATTGTATCTCGCATTGCCCAAAAGAGAAACAATATTAAATGTATTATCTTTGTTGTTTTAGACTGGCTTCATTTTCATTTGTCTCACACTCCCAGCCACACATGCTACTGCAGACAAAGAGCAGCAAACCCCCTTCCTGCTCGAGACATAGCTAGATAGTATGTGACAGTAATATTACAGATTGAGACATTTGTCTTTATTTGCCTTATTGTGCCGGCCAGATGAAGATGGTTTTGATGTGGAGGAGCAGAACAATGCAGCTGGTTATACAGTATGTATATAGCGAGGGATGAGTAATGAGCGAAAAGTGTGACGAGGTTGATAGCGATGAATGAAGACGAACGAGCTCTCGGCGCCCCGGTTTCCCACTGAAGAGGATAGGGAAAGAATGTTTTGCTCTCCTGTATGTATGTATGTATATGTATAAATGTAGTTAAAAGTAGTTCATTCTGTCAGGTGGGAAATATCTATCAGAATGGACTACTTCCTCTATAAATGTAGTTAAAAGTAGTGTAGCTCATTCTATCAGTGAGGAAGTATCTTTCAGAATGCCCTACTCCATCCATTAATGTAGTTAAAAGTAGGGTAGCTCAGAGCAGGCGCACATATACTGAGAGGCTTATGCCTTGACATCCATATACTATGCCTTTATAGATGAAGTAGTCCATTCTGATAGATATTTCCTACCTGTCATAATGAGCTACCCTACTTTTAAATTAAGCATTGGTTTGTTCATGCAGGACATGGAAGTCAAAGGCCCACTAATTGAATTATCATTTCAGCCAGTCACAACCAATCACAGCCATCAGGCGGTCCATTTAAATGCCTCCCTATTCCTCTCTGCTTCCTGCTGCTCCAATGCTGCCTCGCACCGCTGCTGCTGGCAAAGCTTGCCTCCACCACCACAGCCTCCACCTTCCTGGTTTTGGGTGTCATCATAACTATGTCTGAAATTGTTTGGATGTCTTGGATTGGGCCTACTCTTGTGTACAGTGGGGGGTCTCAGCAGTGTGCTCCCTGTGTCATCTTAGCATGCTGCTTGGCTGATCCAGGGAGCATCATCAGAACAGAGCCTTCATCGCCAAGTATCACTGTATTTCCATTTGTTGCAATACATGGTTAAATCTATGACGAGAGTGTTCCTGACTGAAAAAGCAGTTTGGAGCTCAATTCACATGATTCTGACATAGAAACATCTTTATAGGAGCTTCTTGTAAGAAATGATGGTAAGGCTGTTTTAGTGATGGGAACAAGGTGTACACACCACAAGGAGCTCTTTGGAGCTCCGTGCACATGATTCTGACATGGAAACGTCTTCATTAAAGCTTCTGGTAAGAAATGATGATAAGGCTGTGTCGATGGAACAATGCCTTTAACGCCACAAAAAGCAGTTAGGAGCTCAGTGCACATGATTCTGACACCTAGAGTTTCTGGTAAGCAATGACTGCAAATCTGTTTTAGTCAGGTAAAGGTTTTCACGCCACAGGAGGCTGTTTGAAGCTCACTTCCCATGATTCTGACATAAAATAATTTCAAAAGAGCTTCTGGTTAGCAATGACGGCAAAGCTGTTTTAGTGGTGGAAAAAAGTTTCTGCGCCACAAGTTTGGAGCTCGATACACATGATTCTGACATAGAAACATATTTATTAGAGTTTCTGGTATAGATGACTCTAAAGCTATTTTACTGATAGGAACAACGTTAACACACTACAAGGAGCTCTTTGGAGCTCAGTGCACACGATTCTGACATGGAAACATCTTCATCAAAGCTTCTGGTAAGAAATCATGGCTAGGCTGTAGTGATGGAAATATGGTTTTGTTTTTTTAAGATTATTTTTTGGGGCTTTTCTGCCTTTAATGGACAGGACAGGTGAGAAAAGGGGAGAGAGAGGGGGAAGACATGCAGGAAATCATCACAGGTCAGAGTTGAACCCGGGATCTCTGCGTCGAGGCATAAACCTCTAAATATATGGGCACCTGCTCTACCCACTGAGCCAACACGACCACAGAAATATGGTTTTAACACAATACATAGAAATGTCTTTTAGCTTCTGGTATGAAATGGCTGTAAAGCTGTTTTAGTGATGGGAACAAGGTTTACACACCACAAGGAACTCTTTGGAGCCCAAAACACATGATTCTGACATAGAAACATCTTTATAAGAGCTTCTGGTAATAAATGATGGTAAGGCTGTGTCAGTGATGGAACAATGCTTTTAATGTCACAAAAAGCAGTTAGGAGATCAAAACACATGATTCTGCAACGTGTTAGTGTTAGTGAGACACCAGGCTGCACTCTGTTTTCTTCGGTCTTGTCACGCAATGTTCCTCGAAGCCCCGCTCTTCTTCCACTACACTTCCTGAGAGTGTGTGTGTGTGTGTGTGTGTGTGTGTGTGTGTGTGGAGTCCTTCTGACCTCCCGACCAACCTACACACACAGCTGAGAAATGGCCTATTTTCAATGACTCTCAGGCTAAAAAGATTATAGTATATTAGTCTCCATACTCATAGTTTGCAGGGACTGGGGCATGTTTGGGCCCTTTAATGTGCTGTCAATGAATTAGTGAGTACAGGGATCACCTTAATCTGACCCTTGGAGCTCAATACACATGATTCTGACATAGAACATCTTTATTATTGCAAATCTTCATTACTGCAAATCTGTTTTAGTCAGGTAAAAAAAGGTTTTCACGCCACAGGAGGCTGTTTGAAGCTCACTTCACATGATTCTGACGTACAATCATTTCATAAGAGCTTCTGGTTAGCAATGACTGCAATGCTGTTTTAGTGGTGGAAAAAAAAATTGTGCCACAAGTTTGGAGCTCAATACACATGATTCTGACATTGAAACATATTTATTAGAGTTTATGGTATAGATGACTGTAAAGCTATTTTACTGAACAAGGTTTACACACCACAAGTGTCACAGAGCACAGTGGACCCAAAAGCAAGACTCAAGGCAGATGTAACAGGTAATGGAGTTTATTGTACAAAGGTACAATGCAGGCGATGGTACAAAAACGGCTGGCAAAAACACGGTCAAAAGCAGGCAAGAGGTAATACAAAACACAGGAAAGAGACACTAGGAATAACGCTGGCGAGTGAGACACGAGGTACAACAACAATCTGGCAACTGACAAGGGACACAAGGTAAGTATATATACACACTGAGGTGGGCGTTTCTCAATCTGTGTTCTTCTATTGACTTGTGTCTTGTGTCCCTGTGAAACGTCATCTCGTGTTGCCAAAGTACTGTCCCAATACACAAGTTCGCATTTCACCAAGAACAGTTAAGATTCCCGGAAATGTTCTTTACACGCCCATTTTACCGAGGATGCATTGGTTGGTAACTTGTATCAAAGCCCGTCTAGAAATTCTTTGGTTATGGGTTGGTTAATGGCCACGTGATTGTTAATGTGTCAGCCAGGATTTCAGTTGTGATTAAACACTAGAGAGAGTAGAGCATTGTCTGATAGTGATAGTGGGACGATGCTGTTGTAAAAGTTTGTAGCTCTAATGGAGAAAGCTGTGTGAGAGTGGCCATATTCAGTGGACCTATGCTGTGCTACACAGTTGCCTCTTCTGGTGTGATCATGTGTCCAAACATATGCTCCTTTAAAGTTACTAAACCTCTGTGGACCGATCTGCTTTCTGTGCTGGTTGATGATTGCACTAATGAATGTATTATTCTGGTTTTGTTGTGATTCTTATTTAAAAAAGTACATGTCCAAACTTTCAGTTTTATCAGCAGTTATATGTGTAATGTGAATTCCAACCACAAGATGGCACTAGAGTCATATTATTCCCTCAATTCTTTTCAGTGGTTATCCTGGCAACATGTATGTTTTTCTGCTCCTCCTGAAGGTTTTTACTCTCCACGGTCCTTCCCCCAACCTTGCTAGCTGTTTGGGAAGACTAATGGCTCGAGTACCGATCTCTTAAATTGAGCAGTGGTGTAATGGAGCAATGAATTCAGTTGTTGTAACAGATTTAGTATGAAACTTGCTATTTCTAGAAATGTAAGTTGTTGGATTTGACTGAAATTTATTTGGTGGAGACTCTGAGATCACCCATATCACACACCTGTGTGGTTGTCTGTGACACCGGGTCATAGTCATTTGTCTTACTCCGTTTTCATTATGCCCATCACTTGTTCAGCTTCTCCACTTCATAAATGATGTGTGAGGTTAAAATGATTCCACTACAAATCATTAGCCTTGTAATTACTTATGTGATTTAAGTCGTTGGTTCCCAGTCCCTAAGTACAGCTGAATTTCATCGTAGCCATCTAATGGGGACTTTTCAACCCTGGGATGGCAGGCAAATGGTGTGGTGCAGGCTAAAGATAGACACCTTTCTGCTTACTGAGAACTGAAATGTGACACATATAACAAGAATTTGAAAAAAAAATTGGACAACCAGCTGCTGCAGACACACAAAAACGCGAGGCAAACAAGAACAGCTAGAAAACGTCCAATACATTACATGTCATTTAGCTGGCGCTTTTATCCAAAGCGACTTACAATTGTTATATATATATGTCAGAGGCCACACGCCTCTGGAGCAACTAGGGGTTAAGTGTCTTGCTCAGGGACACATTGGTTGATGTATCGCAGTGGGAACTGAACCCAGATCTCCCACATCAAAGGCATGTGTCATATCCATATTCAAGTCATACACTCTGACCTGTAGCGGCAGGACAATGCTGACTATATACAGAAAGACTAATGAGCCAATAAGGAGCAGCTGGGGCTGATGAGGTGATTGGGAACAGGTGTGCAGACAGTGAGCCACAGTGATGGTGTTGGTGGACAGGTGAGGCACGACTGGCTCTGAAACACACACACACACACACACACACACACACACACAAACAACAGTGAGCCACAGTGATGGTGTTGGTGGACAGGTGAGGCACGACTGGCTCTGAAACACACACACACACACACACACACACACACACACACACACACACACACACACACACACACACACACACACACACACACAAGGGACCAGGAGAGGCAGAGAAGGTGAAAGAGGGAGGTGGTGCTGATGGCAATGGACCTTTTTCACAGCAGACATTTTAACCTTAACGATGGTTCAATTCCATCAAGTGTCCCAGTAGCTATTTCAGTGAGTCAGCATGCACCATACCAGGGCCTCTCCTAAGTGGAATGCAGCCATCATTAATGGTTTTGAATACACCAAGACATGTCTGCCGTGAAAAAGGTCTATGATGGAAAGCCCTGATTTTGTTGGACAAAATGTCACTGGTCTGAGTCATTGGACCAATTTGGCCATCTGTAATGAGGCATTTCCACCAGAGCCATAGACAGAGGGTGGAGAGAAGCGGTGGCGCAGTAAGTTTGCAAGTTTGGGGGAAGGATACAGTGCGTTCGTTGATCTGTATTTGCATAAAGTTGACTAGACCTCAACTTCATGCAAATGAGTGGCTAGCTCAGGAAACTTGGACATGACTGTTGAACTAAGAGTCAGTAGTGGTATGCCTATGTCTTGCCTAAAATGTTTTCAGAAATAGATTTTGGTGGATTGTTTAGATGGAATAACAAAAAGTGTACGAGCAGGTCGCCATGTTGTTTTCTGTTTGAAACGGGGAGCATTCCAAATCAGGTGCATTCTACCACAGGTATACACCACCTACTTGGGAAACGGCCAGTTCCATCAATCGACAAGTTGAGTGGAGCAGCGCATCCCCTAGCGTCCTCGCCTGACCTGATAGAAATGTCCTGTTTAGTAAACTTGTTTGGTGCTCTTAAGCAAGGCACTTAAGTCCCCAAGGTGTCCTGGATGCACAGTGGGCTGGCATGCAGGTCTCTTTTTACTAAGTGTTGTGAATATAAACAGCAATCCAACAGCACAGGAACAGATTTTCAGTCTGATTTTCAACCTTCAAGGACAAGAACAAAAGGACTTTTAGATTATTTAAACTGGCATTTATAGCTGTGTATACCAAACCAAAAAAGAATGTGAGTTATTTTTGGTTTATTGATTGATAATGGCCCTACACTGAGCAGAGATATAATAGTGTTATTTTACTCAGATCCAAGGTCAGTGTTTTGCTGTCTACGTTTCTGATTTTTAAATGTCTTTTCCTGTTTTCTCCTTTCTTTTCTTTCCATCGAGTGAAACCAGAACACACGCATAACCTCAAACCACCTGCCTTGTTGCAGATTGGGTTCTTGGTGAAACACCTGGGGGGAGGGTCTGAAGCTCCCAGTATGCTTCACCACCCCCCTGACCTTTCTAACAACAGGTTAGGGGGTCCGTGTTCCACCATTAATGTAACTCTCCAAAACCAGTGATCCAACATGCACACACACCCCACACCGTGATCGGTCAGCTGTAAAGATGTGAGAAGGGAGCCTCTCTTAGCCCTTTTTTTTCACTCGTAACACAACGATTTGCACACAGAGTGCACAATATTGCATCTTCCCCCTGTCTATAATGGCTGGCTTTTCATTCTGCCTTTCAGATTGGCCATCTGAAACGTCTAATAAACCTTTTTTTTTTATTTCCGAGCTGGTCAGAAAACATGTTGTACAGGCTTATTCTGTTCGAGCATAACATGACCTTTAAGGTATTGGTAATCCTGGTCTGACAACAATTTCAAAATACCACAGTTCCTCAGACCAAGTGCCTGTCATTTGGAACAGAACAAACCCTTTTTTTCGGTGGACATGTTCAGACCACATTTTTTCTAAACTAGTTCATTTGAAGCATACTGAAGCCTTTCTTCCAGCCCTATTCTCAGCAATCCTTTCCTCTAAGAACATGTCTTACATTATTAATGGAACATGTCATACACAAGAGGATTTCTTCTGTCCTCACAAGTATGAATAATGTTTTGTATTCAGTGTCCTCATACTGCATCCTCAATAACGTCCAATCTGCCTTGGTGAGGCAAGGCAATAACAATCACAATGTACCACTTCACAGATGTGTGCATGTGTGCGTTTTTGTGAGGAGCACTAAGAGGACACTTGTGTATGTTAGTATGTGCTAGGGCTGCACAATTTATTGTGAAAAGAATGCAGCCTCGATACAGGAATGTATGCAATCTCATTTCTGAAGGACTTTTCTGCCATATTTGCTTCGTAGAGTTGCATTTTAGGAATGAGTGCTCATACTTTTTCCTTGCTGCGGCACTCACAAATGCACTTCTGCGGTGACAGACTCTTCCTGAACCTACCACTTCGCAAACACTCAAATTAGCCACTAACTAGTATTGCTTTCCCAGACGTTTCGGCTGGGTATGCTGACTGTAACAGCATGCAGGGCATGTACAGTATCTCACAAAAGTGAGTACCCCCCTCACATTTTAGTAAATATTTCATTATAATGGGACAACACTGAAGAAATTACACTTTGCTACAATGTAAAGTATTAAGTGTACAGCTTGTATAACAGTGTGCATGTGCTGTCCCCTCAAAATAACTCAACACACAGCCATTAATGTCTAAACCGCTGTCAACAAAAGTGAGTACACCCCTATGTTAAATTCCCATAGAGGCAGGCAGATGTTTATTTTTAAAGGCCAGTTATTTCATGGATCCAGGATACTATGCATCCTGATAAAGTTCCCTTGGCCTTTGGAATTAAAATAGCCCCACATCATCACATACCCTTCACCATACCTAGAGATTGGCATGGTTTTATGTCAGTTAGCCTAA
Organism: Sander vitreus; assembly: GCF_031162955.1. NCBI lineage: Eukaryota > Metazoa > Chordata > Actinopteri > Perciformes > Percidae > Sander > Sander vitreus. The sequence continues at coordinate 29,088,749 of NC_135856.1, read as the reverse complement.
TAGCTGGTTTGATTTGCATTGAGAGATGATTTTATGGAAAGTACCCCATGCCAATCTCTAGGTATGGTGGATGCACGCTTGGGGAGCCTTATATAAGAGCTTAATCCATGAAATGAAATTAATACCAAAGCCAAATTTTTCCAAAGCTGCAAATAAATACTGCCACTCAACACGGTCGAATGCTTTCTCTGCATCTAGAGAAATGACTGCTTCAGGCAAACAATCTGCATTTTTTTTGTATATGCTATATCAATGAGGCGGCGGAAGTTCGAAAATGAGTGTCGCCCTTTAATGAACCCTGTTTGCTCCTCAGATATAATTTTTGGAAGTAAATCCTCCAAGCGGCGGGCCAGCACTTTCGCTAGGATCTTAGCATCTACATTCAAGAGAGATATCGGACGGTAGGATCTGCAGTGGGTAGGGTCTTTATCTTTCTTGAGAAGAAGTGAGATGGATGCTTGAGAGAAGGTGGGAGGTAAGGAGCCATTATCTAGTAAGTCAGTAAAAGCTTTCAAGAAAAGAGGTGCAATCCGGTCTCTAAACCTTTTATAAAACTATAGGGTATCCATCTATACCTGGGGTTTTGCTATTTAGAGTTAGTTAAGTCTGATATCTCCCTTGAACGTTCCTTATTGCTAAATGACACATGTGAAATAATTTGCCCCCTAAGGTAAGCTTTAAGTGATTTCCAAAGTAGGGAATATGAGATCCCATCAGTTTTATTTGTGCTGATGTAAACATCTATATTGGTTGCCAAAAATTTGCAAAAGTCTTCATCCGTCAGTAAAAGAGGGTCTACTTTCCACGTTGGACGCTGCTTTATATTCAGAGCAAAGGAAATATCTAAAACAACAGGGGCATGATCAGAAGTAACAATAGCGAAGTAATCAACAGATTTAATTGAAGGAATGAACGCGCTGTCAATGAAGAAATAATCTATGCAAGAGAGAGAGAGCGGTAAATTGGGGAGAAAAAAAGAGGACCGTTTCAAATTTGGGTTACGAAGCCGCCATGGATCTATACAATCACTCTGCGCCTTGAATGCTGACCATGCCCTTGCCATGCCTGACAAAGATTATTTTTTGGGATATGATCTGTCTAATGCAGGGTTGATAGCACAATTCAAGTCACCTCCCAAAATCAGTTTATGAGTATCCAGGTTTGGTAGGGATGACAGAAGTTTATTAACAAAATCAGTATCGTCCCAGTTTGGGGAATACACATTTACCAGAAGAACTTTGGTTTGAAAAAGCCTACCGCAAATTATGACAATGCAGTCCATAAGGGTCAGTGATGATCTCTGTTGGTGTAAACTGCACCTTCTTAATAATGAGAATGGCAATCTCTTTTGAACTACCATTATGTCTAGAGTGATAGACTTGGCTGATCCAAGTTTTACGCAAACGGGTATGATCTTTTAGACGTAAATGTGTCTCTTGTAAAAACAAAATATCAGCATTGATAGATTTAAGGTGGGAGAAAACTCTGGATCGTTTGACTGGACCATTCAATCCCTTAACATTCCACGAAACAAAAACGTACTTGTGAATTATAGTTCAAATTGTAAGAAGTAGCCATAGGAGTAGAATGGTGTATGGTAATGTTTTAAAGCTGCAACAGAAGCATTTGAGTAGTGTGGTAAAAAGGCATGAGAAAGGCGGTGAAGCATTAGTAAGAGCAATAAGTTTCACATGTGCTCTATAAAGCATTACATAAGGCTGAGGTAGATAATACTGTGATAAAGGCTTGTGTCCTAGGCTTCCCACTAACCCCATTCAAGCTGAAAGGAGGGGGGGAGAAAAGAGGAAAAAAAATAAAAATAAAAACAACAACCATAACATGAACAATAACACCGTCCTAGATCCTCCTCCTATTAATTAAAGAACCTGAAGGGGATCGCAGGTTTAACCAATCTACAGACTATCCGATCTGACATCAAGAAATAATAACAAAAACACTCACTGAAATGCCACAGGAGTGGCCCCCAAAATCATGTATAAAACAAAACCCCATACGTGAACAGAACAATTTAAGTTTGATACCACTATTTAAGAGTAGGCCTATTCCCCTTTCTCTCGCCCTCTTTTGTCCCTTCAAAATAAAGGCCTATCATGACTAGATATACCATTGTAAGAAAGGGAGCGGGGGCATTATTCAAAACGAAGTATAAAAAGTAATGACTAAAGGAAAAGAGGGGGGAAAAAACAGTCAAAGTTTCAAATCTCTAATGTAATCTATTTTCTATGTTTGTAGGCTACAACTCCAATCTAGAACAATAGGCTAAGTCAACAATGACAAATGGCAAATGATTCAATAAGACAAAAAAATGAAGGACAAGAAAGAAAAAACAAAAAAAACATTACATTGAGTGTAGGCCATCTGAAACAACGCAATATGTTGCATATGTCATTTAGCCTAAGCATGAACAAAGTAATCTTTAAAGGAACCTAGCATATATGAGTTGGAAAGAAAATATATATAAATGAGATGATTGGCTGGGAAAGAGCAGCCTATTCAAGTACAGACAGGCTAAATAGCCTATAGCCCATTATCCCTAAATGAGTCTCATTCACTTTTGTAAAGTAAGCAAAGTGACAAAGTTCCTAGGCTACGTGATCTGCTAGAAACGCCCGGTGTAATTTTAAATGTCTCACTCGTCACTCACAATTTAGGATGGGCTTGAATTACCTAAGGGGGTAAGCTTCTCCGGGAACCATCACCTTATCGTGGTGGAGAGGTTTGCGTGTCCCTATGAACCTGAGGGCTGTGTTGTCTGGAGCTTTGTGCTCCTGGTAGGGTCTCCCAAGGCAAAGTGGTCTCAGGTGAGGGGCCAGACAAAGAATGGTTCAAAAATCCTATGAAAAGTCGAAAATCGAGGAAGGGATGAAGTGACCCTGCCCGGAGGAAGCCCGGGGCCCCTGTCAGGGCCCAGATGGAGGGCTCGTCAGCGAGCGTCTGGTGGCCGGGTTTGCCACGGAGCCCGGCCGGGCACAGCCCGAAAAAGCTACGTGGCGGACATCTCTCCATCCCATGGGCCCACCACCTGTGGGAGGAACCGCTGGGGTCGGGTGCGCTGCCACATTGGTGGCAGTGAAGGTCAGGGGCCTCGACGGACCAGACCCGGACAGCAGAGGCTGGCTCTGGGGACGTGGAATGTCACCTCTCTGTGGGGGAAGGAGCCGGAACTTGTGCAGGAGGTGGAGCGCTACCGGTTAGATCTGGTGGGGCTTACCTCTACGCACAGTCTTGGTTCTGGAACCATACTCCTGGATAGGGGTTGGACTCTTTTCTTCTCTGGAGTTGCACAGGGTGTGAGACGCCGGGCGGGTGTGGGGATACTCACAAGCCCCTGGCTGAGCGCCGCTACGTTGGAGTTTAACCCGGTGGACGAGAGGGTCGCCTCCCTACGCCTGCGGGTTGTGGGGGGGAAAACTCTGACTGTTGTTTGTGCATATGCACCAAACAAGAGTTCGGAGTATTCGGCCTTCTTGGAGACCTTGAGTGGAGTCCTGCATGGGGCTCCAGTCGGGGACTCCATAGTTCTGCTGGGGGACTTCAACGCGCACGTGGGTAATGATGGAGACACATGGAGAGGCGTGATTGGGAGGAACGGCCTCCCTGATCTAAACCAGAATGGTTGTTTGTTGTTGGACTTCTGTGCTAGTCATGGATTGTCTATAACGAACACCATGTTCGAACATAGGGATGCTCATAAGTGTACTTGGTACCAGAGCACCCTAGGCCAAAGGTCAATGATCGATTTTATAATCGTTCATCATCATCTGATCTGAGGCCGTATGTTTTGGACACTCGGGTGAAGAGAGGGGCGGAGCTGTCAACCGATCACCATCTGGTGGTGAGTTGGGTCAGGGGGTGGGGGAAGACTCTGGACAGACCTGGTAAGCCCAAACGGGTAGTGCGGGTAAATTGGGAACGTCTGGAGGAGGCCCCTATCCGACAGACTTTCAACTCACACCTCCGGCGGAGCTTTTCGTGCATCCCTGTGGAGGCTGGGGGCATTGAACCCGAGTGGACAATGTTCAAAGTTTCCATTGCTGAAGCTGCGGTGAGGAGCTGTGGTCTTAGGGTCTTAGGTGCCTCAAGGGGCGGTAACCCACGAACACTGTGGTGGACACCGGTGGTCAGGGAAGCGCTTTCGACTGAAGAAGGAGTCTTTCCGGGATATGTTCTCCCAGACGACTCCGGAGGCAGTTGCAAGGTACCGAAGGGCCCGAAGGGCTGCAGCCTCTGCCGTGAAAGAGGCAAAGCAGCGTGTGTGGGAGAAGTTCGGAGAAGACATGGAGAAGGACTTTCGGTCGGCACCAAGGTACTTCTGGAAAACCGTTCGCCACCTCAGGAGGGGGAAGCGGAAACCATCCAAGCTGTGTTCAGTAAGGATGGGACGCTGTTGACCTCAACTGAGGAGGTAATAGGGCGGTGGAAGGAGCACTTTGAGGAACTAATACGCCCTCTATGGTAGAGGCAGAGCTGGAGGATGAGGGGGGATTGGCATCAATTTCCCTGGTGGAGGTTGCTGAGGTAGTTAAACAACTCCACAGTGGCAAAGCCCCAGGAATTGTTGAGATCCGTCCAGAAATGCTTAAAGCTCTGGGTGTGGAGGGGTTGTCTTGGTTGACACGCCTCTTCAACATTGCGTGGAAGTCTGGGACGGTGCCTAAGGAGTGGCAGACCGGGGTGGTGGTTCCCCTTTTTAAAAAGGGGGACCAGAGGGTGTGTGCCAATTACAGGGGTATCACACTTCTCAGCCTCCCCGGTAAAGTCTACTCCAAGGTGCTGGAAAGGAGGGTTCAGTCGATAGTCGAATCTCAGGTTGAAGAGGAACAATGCGGATTTCGTCCTGGTCGTGGAACAACGGACCAGATCTTTACTCTCGCAAGGATCCTGGAGGGAGCCTGGGAGTATGCCCAACCAGTCTACATGTGTTTTGTGGATCTGGAGAAGGCGTATGACCGGGTGCCCCGGGAGATACTGTGGGAGGTGCTGCGGGAGTACGGGGTGAGGGGGCCCCTTCTCAGGGCCATCCAATCTCTGTACGACCAAAGCGAGAGCTGTGTCCGGGTTCTCGGCAGTAAGTCGGACTCGTTTCAGGTGAGAGTTGGCCTCCGCCAGGGCTGCGCTTTGTCACCAATCCTGTTTGTAGTATTTATGGACAGGATATCGATGCGTAGTCGGGGTGGAGAGGGGTTGCAGTTCAGTGGGCTGGGGATCTCATTGCTGCTTTTTGCAGATGATGTGGTCCTGATGGCATCATCGGCCTGTGACCTTCAGCACTCACTGGATCAGTTCGCAGCCGAGTGTGAAGCGGCTGGGATGAGGATCAGCACCTCTAAATCGGAGGCCATGGTTCTCAGCAGGAAACCGATGGAGTGCCTTCTCCAGGTAGGGAATGAGTCCTTACCCCAAGTGAAGGAGTTCAAGTACCTTGGGGTCTTGTTCGCGAGTGAGGGGACAATGGAGCGGGAGATTGGTCGGAGAATCGGCACAGCAGGTGCGGTATTGCATTCAATTTATCGCACCGTTGTGACGAAAAGAGAGCTGAGCCAGAAGGCAAAGCTCTCAATCTACCGGTCAGTTTTTTGTTCCTACCCTCACCTATGGTCATGAAGGCTGGGTCATGACCGAAAGAACAAGATCCAGGGTACAAGCGGCCGAAATGGGTTTCCTCAGGAGGGTAGCTGGCGTCTCCCTTAGAGATAGGGTGAGAAGCTCAGTTATCCGTGAGGAGCTCGGAGTAGAGCCGCTGCTCCTTTGCGTCGAAAGGAGCCAGTTGAGGTGGTTCGGGCATCTGGTAAGGATGCCCCCTGGGCGCCTCCCTAGGGAGGTGTTCCAGGCACGTCCAGCTGGGAGGAGGCCTCGGGGGAGACCCAGGACTAGGTGGAGGGATTATATCTCTAACCTGGCCTGGGAACGCCTCGGGATCCCCCAGTCGGAGCTGGTTAATGTGGCCCGGGAAAGGGAAGTTTGGGGTCCCCTGCTGGAGCTGCTACCCCCGCGACCCGACCCCGGATAAGCGGATGAAGATGGATGGATGGTAAGCTTCGTTTCAGAGCTCGAACCTCCTATGGCACCATTTTGATGTTACCAAACTATCACCTCCCTTTAGCATTCCATTGACTGCCATTCATTTTGACGTCACTTTGACAGCGCATAACTTTACATCTAAAGTGTTTAAAGACTTTTTTTGTCCATTGTTTATTTCTAAAGAAACACGACAATGTATAAAAGGTTCCATTACCTTGTATCTCACGTTATGGCTCCGTAGCAGACGTTTTTATAAAAATAGGCTAACGATTGTGTCATAACCACGCGACTTACTGTTACTTAGTAGAGGAATTACCGTATAGTACAGGATAAGCTCGCAGGCAGTTTCGACTTACATTAGCTGTTTAAGTTTAATTACTAATGTTAACAAGCATTTTAGTTAGCAATTAAAGCTGCAAGCAGCGATGGACGGGCCCTCGCGCCTCTGCGTGCGTCAGAGTTTCCGGCGTTCGCCGATCCTTGCGACCGTGCACATTTGCGTGGCACTCAGACACTGCAAATTGTCACCAATGATAAGGGAACTCCCCGCTGAGTTCAACGATACCTCACACAAGACTCTACGTCATACAGTTTATTAGCTGTGAAAAGGGGCGTGGCTAAAGCATAGGGGGCGGGTCAAACAATCACCAATTAAAAAGGAACACTCTGCTGAGTTCAATGATACCTCACACAAGGGTCTACCTTAAACGGTTCAAATGTTATGAAAGGGGGCGTGGCCTTGGAAAGGGGCGTGGTTACAGTATAGGTCGCTCAGTATCACATGTAGACCACACATTAAAAGTTTGTCATATAAGGCGCATTTCCTGTTGCCAGTGGGGGGGCACTATGACCAAAAGTCAATTTTGACCTGTAGCTATCCTCAGGCCTGGACCCTTGTCCAACGTGAGAAATTTCGGGCAGATACAACAACGTACACTCAAGTTAGAACAACTTCTTTGTTAATCGCTAAACACTCAAAATGGCCGCCACGCCACGCCCACACTGTTTGACGAAAAGTTTTTCTTTTAATAACTTTTCATCTTTAAGGTGTTGAGATGGTACAGACCAAGTTTGAAGTCCATCGGATGAAATCTCTAGGAGGAGTTCGTTAAAGTATAGCACCTTGACTTTTAGGCCTACTTCCTGTTGCCACTAGGGGGCGCTATGACTTTGAGTCAATTTTGTCCTGTAAATGTCCTCAGAGTTGGAGTGTTATGAATCCTGAAAAGTTTCGAGCCAGTTGGACGATGTACAGTGACGTTACACCCACTTCCTGTTTCGGTGGTGAAACGCACAAAATGGCCGCCCCGCCACGGCCACGCCCTATGACGAAAAGTTTTTCTTTTAATAACTTTTCATCTTTAACATCTTAAGATGACACAGACCGAATTCCTGAAACCCTTAAAATACGTACATTTTCACCAGACTTGACGCGACCGCCAATTTTGGTGAGTTTTTGAATATGTTAAGCCCCTCAAAAAGCCAATTCACTTGCAGAAAATAATAATAATAATAATAATAATAATAATAATAATAATAATAATAATAATAATAATTAAAGCAGCTCCGCGTTCTCAAACAACACTCGGAGATGAGCAGGATACACTATCCTGAACTTGATCTTCTTTGTGTAAAGCAATGCCTTCACCTCCTTGAATGCTGCTTGCTTGCGTCCCAGTTCTGCACTGACATCTTTGTGAAAAAACACCCTGCGGCCCTGAAAGGTCATCTCCCATTGACGCCTGTATGTGATGATGATCCGCTGATTACCACTCACATCTGATTTGGCGAATCTCAGGTTGAAGAGGAACAATGCGGATTCTGTCCTGGTCGTGGAACAACGGACCAGATCTTTACTCTCGCAAGGATCCTGGAGGGAGCCTGGGAGTATGCCCAACCAGTCTACATGTGTTTTGTGGATCTGGAGAAGGCGTATGACCAGGTGCCCCGGGAGATACTGTGGGAGGTGCTACGGGAGGTGTGTACGGGGTGAGGGGGTCCCTTCTCAGGGCCATCCAATCTCTGTACGACCAAAGCAAGAGCTGTGTCCGGGTTCTCGGCAGTAAGTCGGACTTGTTTCAGGTGAGAGTTGGCCTCCGCCAGGGCTGCGCTTTGTCACCAATCCTGTTTGTAGTATTTATGGACAGGATATCGAGGCGTAGTCGGGGTGGAGAGGGGTTGCAGTTCGGTGGGCTGGGGATCTCATCGCTGCTTTTTGCAGATGATGTAGTCCTGATGGCATCATCGGCCTGTGACTTTCAGCACTCACTGGATCGGTTCGCAGCCGAGTGTGAAGCGGCTGGGATGAGGATCAGCACCTCTAAATCGGAGGCCATGGTTCTCAGCAGGAAACCGATGGAGTGCCTTCTCCAGGTAGGGAATGAGTCCTTACCCCAAGTGAAGGAGTTCAAGTACCTTGGGGTCTTGTTCGCAAGTGAGGGGACAATGGAGCGGGAGATTGGTCAGAGAATCGGCACAGCAGGTGCGGTATTACATTCAATTTATCGCACCGTTGTGACGAAAAGAGAGCTGAGCCAGAAGGCAAAGCTCTCAATCTACCGGTCAGTTTTTGTTCCTACCCTCACCTATGGTCATGAAGGCTGGGTCATGACCGAAAGAACAAGATCCAGGGTACAAGCGGCCGAAATGGGTTTCCTCAGGAGGGTAGCTGGCGTCTCCCTTAGAGATAGGGTGAGAAGCTCAGTTATCCGTGAGGAGCTCGGAGTAGAGCCGCTGCTCCTTTGCATCGAAAGGAGCCAGTTGGTTCGGGCATCTGGTAAGGATGCCCCCTGGGCGCCTCCCTAGGGAGGTGTTCCAGGCACGTCCAGCTGGGAGGAGGCCTCGGGGGAGACCCAGGACTAGGTGGAGGGATTATATCTCTAACCTGGCCTGGGGATCCCCCAGTCGGAGCTGGTTAATGTGGCCCGGGAAAGGGAAGTTTGGGGTCCCCTGCTGGAGCTGCTACCCCCGCGACCCAACCCCGGATAAGCGGATGAAGATGGATGGATGGATGGATGGATGGATCTGATTTGGCTAGTGGTCCAAGTCGGTGGGCTCGGGCGAGAACGAGGGGGGTTGGAAAGAGGCCTTTCTCAAAAACCTCTTCAAAAAAGTTGGTCATGAAATCCACTGGGTTTGATACATCCACCCTCTCATAAATCCCCACAACTCTTAAATTAAGCCTGCGAGAGCGATTTTCAAGTTTCTCTTTCAACCAGGCATTATCAGCCTGTATGGTAGCTAGTTTAGCTTCAACCAGGGCAAGTCTCGGTTCGCTTTGGTCAAGAGTAGCTTTGATTCCACAGATCCGCTCCTTGTATGTCTCGTATAAGGATTTCACTTGATTTAGCATTGAGTTGAGAGGAGATAAAGTCACAAGTTCCGTCTTCATAACCGTGTGGATAGACTGAATAAGCTCTGAAAGAAGCACTGACCGGAGTTTCTCAAGCTGCTCGGTTAGTGTAGCCCCTGGAAATACCCCCTTTTGAAAGTATTTTTGTGTGTTTACATATAATGCATAATTGAATCTGTATTCTGTACAGTAATGTATTGAGACATGTAGTTTTATTATAAGTTATGCATTTATTCACCTCACCAGTAGGTGGCTACATGAGTAGTGTTTTGTGTTACAAGATACTGCAAGAAACCATAGAATGAGACACGTTTTCAAGTGGTAGTCGAGGCCTGAAGTAAAAGGAACAAAAAGTGTGTGTGTGCGCGGTGATGTAAGTTTTGCTGTGAAGGAATTAAACTGAACTTTTATACACAACTAGCACGGTCGCTGTCTGAGTGGTGTAACATTAGCTCCATGCTTGGTGTTCGGCTGGCTTTGCTAGTCGCCGAGGTAGCAGATTCCTTATCACTCTGCTTTCTGTCCCAGAGTTGCTTGTTTGACATTTTGAGATTGACCAGTTCATCAAAAATGACTACAACTCACTGTAGTAATTGACCTTACCAAAATGGATGGGGTAAATACGTAAAAATAAAATTAGACTTAGGAGCCACCTCACCACCCGCCTGCTCACTCCATGGCCAACCCAGAAGTCCGTGATGTCAATTCTTACAAACATCTTGCAGCCCTAGTGTGTGCCTATGTCTTTTGACAACAGTTGCAGACAAAAGGAAATGTAATTTCTCAACATTTCTTACCAACTCACCAACTCCCTAACATTTCCTTTCCCTCAGGGCTGTGAATGATTAAAGGCCTGGGATATTTCAATCATTTTACCATGACTTAGAAACGGGCCAAATGTCAAATGGTACAGCATTAGACTGACTGCCCCAGACTGAGTCAGCAGACAGGCTATTTCTCATAGTCTCTCTGCTGGACTTAGAAGATTAACTACAAAGTTAATAAGGGTGGTCACACATAATAAATTAATGGACAAGCTGATATCCACAGTCTGGGTTTTTTTGGAGTGTGTAGCTGAGAGATAGCGGTGTGCAGATGAACAGTGAATTTTGAGTCAATATTCAATTTACAGACTCAGATGCCAAACAACTTTGTAATTGATATTTTATGAGTTCCCTCAGATTCTTAAGAGATTAATTTACGGTTAAGATTTTGTCCTATTACAGTTGCAATGCTTATTAGAAGACTTCTGTCCTCTGGTGTATAATGATGTTTGATACTGTTGTTAAAAATGTAATTATGGTTATTTTTGTGGTTGTAATTTGAATTGGAGTGAATTATAGTGAGACAAGTTTCAGGTCAGTAAGTGTATTTCTTGAATTTCACAACAGTATTATTCTTTTTATGGCAGGTTTAAGTTTACCCTGTTAGCAGGCTAACATTCTTTATACAGTCTATGATTAGCACTAAATGCAAAGTACAGCTGAGGCTGATGGAAATGTCATCAGTTTTGCAGGTATTTGGTCATAAACCAAAGTATTGGACAAATTAAAGTTTTAACCTAAATTAAAAGTCTGGTGAAAAGTCCTGAGCATTCTTCCTCTGGCCAATCCATCCAGTAGTTGTTGATATTTCAGTAGAGACTAAAGTGGTTGACTGACCAACTAATGGGGACCAAACCTGGGAACCTCGGTGTGACAACAAGACTTAAAATAATATTTTGGCACGTCTCTTGATGGCTTTTAAATCTATATATGACTTAATGGTTTTAATTTGTGATTGTTGAAATACACTGTGTTCCAAATTGTTATGCAAATGATATTTTACACTGATTTTCCTAAATAGTCGATGCAAATAACAGTCAGTATAATTTTCAAGTCACCAACCATCAGGGTATAAGTCGAATTTCATTGAACAAACCACCCAATGAAAACAGTATATATATTTTTTTTTCCAAAATAAAAAACTCAAAATACACTGTTCCAAATGATTATGCATAACAGAGTTTCAAAACATTTTATAGGTTGTAAAGAACATAAAACGGTCATTTGCTAAATTTGCAGCATTAGGAGGTCATATTTACTAAAATCAAAAGCTATTTCAATCAAACACATCTTAACAGGGCAAGTTCCATGTTAACATAGGAGCCCTTCTTTGATATCAACTTCACAATTCTTGCATCCATTGAACTTGTGAGTTTATGGAGAGTTTCTGCTTGAATTCCTTTGCAGGATGTCAGAATAGCCTCCCAGAGCTGCTGTTTTGATGCAAACTGCCTCCCACCCTCATAGATCTTTTGCTTGATGATGCTCCAAATGTTCTTAATAGGGTTGAGGTCAGGGGAGGATGGGGGCCACACCATGAGTTTCTTTCATTTTATGCCCATAGAAGCCAATGACACAGAGGTATTCTTTGCAGCATGATATGGTGGTGCTATCGACTATTTAAGAAAATCAGTGTAAAATATAATGTACATAATAATTTGATAGTTACTACACTGCAAGTTTAACAGGCAGATGGAGTCGTGGTGAAGAGTGAGCTAAACCTGAAGGTAAAGCTGTCGAGTTACCAGTTGATCTACGTTGCAACCCTCACTACCCAAAGCTTGTGACCAAAAGAATGAGATTGCTGATATATTGGTGTGAATGAATTTCCTTCAAAGCGTGGCTGAGCTCACTGTAAGGGCTAGGAAGAGGAGCTCAATTCAGTGAAATTGTATTTATAGTGTCAAATCATATCAGAAGTTATCTCAGGACACTTTAAAGATGAGTAGGTCTAGAGCACACTATAATTTACAGAGACCCAACAATTCCCACAAGAGCTCAGACATCCAGAAGGACATTAGAGTTGAACCGCTGCTCCTTTGCATTGAGATGAGCTAATCAAGGTGGTTTGAGCATCTGAGAAGGATGCTTTCTGGACGCTTTCTGCAACCACCAGATGGGAGGAGAACTCAGGGCATACCCAGAGGGGATAGCCTATTCCATCGAGGCTGGGAACATCTTCCTCCAGGAGGAGCTGGAGGACTCAGGAGAAAATAAGTCTTAGCTAATCTGCTTAGATACTGCATCCCAGACGTGGATAAGCAGTGAGATTTGTGAATTTCTTAGATGCTCAGCAGATTTTCTTGTCAACCTGACTTGTCTTTTCTTTTGGATGAATTAACTGCACTGACATACAGGGATTACACCAAACAGGTATCCCCTAAATCGCCAGATTGGTCCAAGTTGTGGTTCCCGTTTTTATCCACCACTTAATAGTCATTAATAACAGAACGAGCCAAGCTTATTGGGGCGTTGCTCCCTCTTTTGGACCACAAGCTTTTTTGATGAACTACTCAGAAAGAGTGCAGTTTAGTTCACTCAGAATGAGACAACACTTGGACCTTAGGCTTCAAAGAAATGAGAACATGTCTGAAAAAGTATTGAACTTACCTTTCAGGGAACACAGGGACATTGAATTAAAATGTTGCATTCCCACAAGCTCATTGTGGCGTGTTCAATTCACTGCTTCTTTTTGTTTTTCAAAACAGAAGCTTTGTATTTAGAGAGAAAAGCAAAACTGCCCTAGAGAAGAGAGCTATATAAACCAATTCTGCTTTAACTAAGCGTTACTTCTATACATGTGAGGGGAAAGGTTGAAGTCACGGTAGTTTATTTAACAAACTCATCGGTCATAGAGCACCTCACCATTAGTTTTTATTCTTGCAGAGGCTAATTGCATCGGTCATAAAGCTGTCTCTAAGAGAGAAATTTCACAGCTAATGATATCTATAAATTGATTCGATCCATGACCTCTAATGCAGCCATAGAGGCTGTATTACAGTATGTTTTCCTTTGTGGTTTTCCCAACATATTAAATAACGTTGCAGGTATTTTCTTAAATAAGCACATCTCTTTCTATGAGGTTGTGCTTGCATTGCACATTCACAAAGGCATTTTACAGTCCTTTGTTTTATTACACCACCGTCTTCTCCTGTCTTGAACTAGCAGACTTGATATCCTCAGGGTGTGTTACTTGATCACCAGAGATTTCCTCTCCACCCGGCACTCTGCCAGCTTCTACTGGCCTTTAAAATCTTTATCACAGTGTTACTCATTCCAACTGTGTTCACAGTGACTTTCATATAGACTGTCCAGAGTGATTTAGTCAGTACTGTGGGAGAGCCTCCTACATTTTATCACTGTGAAGCATCTCCTGTTTAACACAGGGCTGATAATATAGGCTTTCACCCCAGTGAACTTTGCCAGAGTTTTTAAGTTGGTGAAAGCTGGTTGCTGTGTGACTAGTAGTTGAACATGAAACTTTAAAGGAATAGTTCAACATGAGCTGAGAATATGGATATCAATCTCATTGTGCAATATGTGCAGAGATGGAGCCAGTATGTATTGTAGTATGTACTTTAACCTACTGTACTGTAAGTTTTAATAATCGCTTTGCTTTATTGCACATGAGGTTGATATTGATTTTTATTATTTCACTCTCAGAGAGAGAGAGAGTGAGAGAGAGAGTCTAAAGCACAAATTGCTGGGGGAAGGTGCAGCATTGTCGGATTATGTGTGAATGCAGAGCTTCATCCTGTCTGTTTCTGTGTGTAAGGTAAACTTGTGTGTCACACACTTCTAATGGGTCATAAGTGATGATTGAGAGGGATTACTTTTGTTTTAGTGTATACATAGGACAAACGTAATATACCTTTAAGGAAAACTGTCGCGGAAAACCACACAACAGATTGAGCGCCCTAGAACATGCCATAATAGTTTAAAAAAATACTTTACCATTTAATAGAATAGAAAATAGTCATTAACAATTACTTTTTTCTGTCTATGTTTTAGGTAAGGGAGAAACTGGGCCACAGGAACAATTCTTAATTACTAGCAGTCTTGACACTGGAGTTCACCCTGTAAGCTGCATGCTGCCACCCGGTGTGAAGCGGTGGGAAGTCATGGCGATGAGGTGATTCCTTTTAAATGTATTTACTCCTTTGTCTGAGTCTTACGGTGTGGTCTGTGGGAAGTCGGAAAAATACAAATGCATCCAAAGACAAAACTCAAGCAACACGCACACTAACGCATTACAGAGTGGGTTACATCTTTGTATCTTTTATTCATGAAATGCATTGATTTCTTTTACAGAACTTTCCACTTTTTTTTTTTTTTTTAACTAGTGTCACATTTTCCTCATGATATGTTGTGTCTTGTCTTTGTCGTTGCCTGTCTTGCTGTTTTATTATGTTTTTATCTAATGTAAGGTGACCTTGGGTGTTTTGAAAGGTGCCTCCGAATAAAATGTATTATTATTTTTATCTTCAAAGATGAGCGCGACAGTTTTCACAGAGCAGCAGCAGGCTGGCTGTGTCTTTGTCGCGCAGAGTTTTCTCTATTGTGTGTCGGCACTTCCCTTGACTTCCGGTAAGTCTCTGTTGGAACACAAGGCTTGTTTTGCGAGGCCCTGGCGATTAAATAACCGACAGCTATCGCGGTTAATTAGGTTGCTAGGGCTTTACTGTCACCGGGGCTGGGCTGATAAATGAAGTGAGCGAGGATGCTGCTGTCCCTCCAGCATGGTTCTGAAGGGGATTATATAGCACACAGGACGGTGGACTGACAGAGACATGAAACGAGCACACGGACATACATGTCAGGAAATCATCTTTATTTGGTCTGAATTTAGCGATATCCATCAAGTTATCGTTCCTCTGCAAGATTCACATCTTCATATTCCCCCAGCTATACATTTCTTTATTTTCTTCATGATTGGCGATACATTTACCATAATTAACAAAGACTGCATGTCCCCAACATATTGTACATCATTGCATTGTAACAGCTGTCTACGTGGTTGTATCCTGCATTGCACACAAACTCTTTTTCTTCTTTTCTTTTGTACTTCTCAAACAAACACACTCAAACCGTCAAATCATGTCTAGACTGGCTGTCATCCGACATGACAGCTCACTAAAGGCATTTTGTTGTTCACCGCCGAACCAAGATGCTTTTCTTTAATTTGTTTTTGTTTGTTTGGAAACACAGACACCAAGGCCCTTCGGAAGTAAAAAGGTTTTTGTGGTTTGTGTGTCTGTGAGGGGTCATAGTAGAAGTTAATCTAAAATAAAAAGAATTACAGGTGTGAAGAAAACACTACAACCTATTTACCCTCCAATATTTGCTATACAGCCTAATCATGGTATAATAAACTGACGAGCTCACAGTTTCACCCCCAGTGCTGAAGCAGTAGTTGTCCAGTGTGTATATTAGCAGGTAGTAATGACTGGAGCTGACACAGGTCAATAAGTATAACTCTATCCTTGTCAACAAGCTGCTCTCCGCCTGCTACTACTAACCTTCAAATTCCAACAACCTCGAGCTTCGATCTTTGTTTCATACAGGAGCACTTCTCTCCTGCATTAGCTCTCTCTCTCTGTGACAAGTTCATCTGCTGCATCCATTCCTCTGCTTCCACCAACCATAATATCCCCATCTCCAGACCTTCTTGTGCAACAAGATACAACCACATGTATTATTCCCTCTGCCCACACACGCATGCACGCATGCACACACGCGCGCGCGGACTCCTGTAGCAAGACCACTAGTGTTGAATGATTTATGTATTATATCCTGCTGCCGAATGGGACAAACAACATTGTATTTTTTTTCATTTGGTGGAAGATTCAAATCCTTCTCACTGCATGCTAGACAGCATATTGACAGGTGCCTGTTGCCATGGTTTCATCACACATGGACATAGCCATATCCTTGGTATTTTGGCCTTGTTTTAGTCATTTGCTGTATGACGTGGTTGAACAAGCGGCAAGAGAGAGTGTGAGATGGTGATTGAAAAAAATGCTGGAGTAGTGTGTTAATAGAGTAATCACTGAGCAAACTCATCTAAGCCTGCAGATAAGTTTGTGTAAATATTCATCTTAAAAGCATATACTATATTATTATCTTTGGATCTTTTATGACAGAGCCCCACAGCTCGTTATAATGCATTCTCCCAGTTGTGATGAGTTGGAGAAGTGACTTTCAGACTTGGATGTGTGGGCAGTGTGCTTGATTTATGAGAAACGCCCCTTTTGATTGAGAGTTAGCGAGCGGCCGAGAGATTGATGCTTGTGCTCATCCAGGCGTCTTCATCTAGTCCCACTTTACTTCTTCCCTTAGCACGGCACATGGGTGATTGGTATATTCCTGTAAAAAATCGTTATGATTATGCTTTCCGGGGCTTGGCAGATAGCGTGACTGTCACTTTCTGAAACTCAATTACAAGCTTTGACTCATAATTGAGTGTTATTTATGAGTTCCAATGGCTGATTATCTGCCTGTGCTTCCCTCTGTGAAACATTTAAAGCACCAGATGGGGAAATAATGAACTTTTCTAGCAGAAAGCATCTGACAGAAGCTTATGAAACCAAGCGCTTTTTACTGGGATCTAAATTAAGTGAACCATGACATATTAACAGCTCAGGTTGCTTGTTTGAGAGGTCTTTTTTTTTTTTTAAGAAAAATACAAGAGGTCCTGTCTGCAGGCCTCCACTGTGAGGTCGCTAACGCCGAAGGCTCCACTCTCGAGCCACCTCCACTGTCAGGACAGGAAATGCACGGGATACATTTCAAAATAAAATCGCAAATGCACTTCCGGTTGAATCACTTTCCTCACAAATGCATTAATTAGTAAACAATATGACGTAAAATCTATTAATTCCTTGTCTATAGTACATATCGTTTTTATTTATATAGTAAACTTTTGTTTGTCATTTTTGTTCTGTGTTTTCCTTTTATGTTGCGCATGAGCCCCAACGTGGGCATTTTCATTTATTCTGTCCAAATCTAGGACAAAAAGCCATCCATAACCTGTATTAATTCAAAGAAAAAATTAAAGCTTTTGATTTGGACAATTGAAGCATTAGCCTTTGTCTTTTCAAAACACTTCTCATTAATGATTGCCATATATGTAGACTAATATACAATGCACTGCGTAACTTTACAACTTAGTCATTATGAAAAACAAACGGTGGGTGATATGACTTGGGGCTCAATTGTCTTTGTAGCCTACTATAAAGCTTAGGATCTTGAAAAGAGAAGGTCAAATAGTTGATCAATGAAAACAATGTAGGGCAGGAATAGCATTGGTCAGTGCACAAATTTTCTTTTAAGTTATTACTCATTCATAAGCCAACATCTCATAAGATGTCATAGGACTATACATTTTACTTCGCTGCCTTTTCATTATCATTTAACTTTGACTTTATTGCACTGCTCTTTTTCTATATATTTTTTTCAATTTGTTTTTCTGTTGTATTATTCTGTATTTTTATTCTTAACCACCATAAATTTCATTTTTGGTTCTGTGTCATATGCTAATTATGTTCTTGTGCTGCTGGAACACCTAAGTACCACTAGATACAACCCTAACTCTTGATATCTACAGTATAATCCAAGTGAATTATTAGGTGATCAATGAGAAAAACATAAAAAACACACCAAGTCACAACATGATCAAATGTTCTGTAGCCCTTTTATTCTCGAACACAAACTCACTCATCTGTGTGACATTCACAATAGGCCAAATTATTTCTTTTGTCCATTATTTCCTCACAGAATTTCCACGTGTCCTCAGTGCTGTAAAATGTGAATTTGAAGGGCTCCAGGATTGATTCATTTCATGGTCATCAACTTGATCCTCCCATACTGCAGAGCAGCCTCAGCCTGGTTCTCCTCCTCCACCATGTACAGAACATCAGACAGGTGCACTTTGGCAGAGAACAGTTGTTTGTTGGCCTCAACCCACCCTGCTGCATGTCTGCAATCGCAAAGAATGCGATCTTCAACCGAGTCCTATGGAAAAGACAGAAAGATGTCTGTACCATAGCTGCTGCACCAACAGTATCTGACCAATAGATACTGTGAAAAAGCTTACCCCTTCCACTGGTGTGTCCACGTCGGCAGGTCTGACTGAGACCTCAGCCTGCTGCTCTTCTTCCTGAAACTATATAGATAAGCAAAATGATCAGTTGTAATATTAAAAACACAAGCTCCAAAAAGAAGAAGAAAAGATTCCATCAGTGCCCTCCTCTAATATGTCCACCTAGACGTATTAGAGAGCTCAACAAATGTTAATTTTCCAATCATGCATTATCTAGACACTTTATTTTTAAACTGAAGACAGCAGGTCTGACCTTAACTTGTGAATGGCATATTCTTTAAAGCGACCCCACAATTGCAGTACAATTGGGGGAAAAAAGATTGGTAGGTAAAAAAAATAAAAAATAAATAGGGAAATGGAAATGCTGGTTTCTGACCTGAAACAAAAGAAACACTCAGATGGAACTCAAACAAAATTCAAATCTGACCTCAGTTACGTCATCCACCTTCCTTTTCATCAGCCTAAACACTGGTGGCACCTCACCTCGCAGGAGGGCTTTTGATGCATCTGTCCAGTGGGCGAACAGCTTTCCATGGCTCAAAAAATGATTAAACATAGAAATAAATAAAAACTATTTCAAGCCACTCAAATATCAAAATCTTTCTCACCTTCCAAGGTCAGAATTTTCCAAAAAGATGATACACCACCACTGTCGCAAAAGTGGCATGTCCATCTGAAAAATGAAGATATAAAAAAAAAAAAACTCACACTTTGTCATAATAAATGTTTTGTTGTTGTAATTTTGAGCTTACTTTGATTGCATGAATCAACTTACAATAGAAAAGTCATAGGGAGCATCCAGTGTGGTGTAAAGGGCATTCTAGGACTAAAACAGTCATTTTTATTTAATTCTGATTTCTTTAACGCACACAGAATTACACAAATAATTTATATATAACCAATAATGTCTACTACCATCAACATGAAGATGCCACAGTCAATCCCGTACGGTTGTCGTGGAAAACCCTAGATATCAGAAAGAAGTCAATTATGTAATTATTGTTTTACAGTATTAAAGTATTCAACTATTAATATATACATATATTATACATACTTTATACTCTTACCTGCATTTGTAATCCAGTTTTCTCTGTCCAGTTGCCAGAATTTAATGACTGGGTCATTAAAATGATCAATATGGGCTCTTTTCATTAACATGCGTCACTGGTTCCGATTCGGGACAGACCATCCATGCATGTCTTTCCATGCAGTCACACTCCACACATCATTTCAAAAGGCTTTTTTATGGTGCCAGTTTCCAAGTAACTGAACAGAGGGAACATTCAACCTTTTTCAGTTTGGATTTTGGACCTTGAGTCTCTTGGGCAGTATGTACAACAGAAGAGGAAACCAAAGGAGAAGACAATGTCATATGTGTGTCTGCTGAGGAGTGGATGGTAGATGTTTGAATTGATTGGGCAGAGGGAATAATACATGTGGTTGTATCTTGTTGCACAAGAAGGTCTGGAGATGGGGATATTATGGTTGGTGGAAGCAGAGGAATGGATGCAGCAGATGAACTTGGTTGCAGGGAGGGCAAGGATGAATCCTGACTATGTTTGGACTGGGCAGCAGCTGAGGTGGAAGTTTGTTGTATGGGACAAGACTTTAAGTGTGCTTCCATGTTTGTCCTTCTAATAATGGTTTTGTCACAAATAGGACAATGATAATGTCCCCCATTCCTGCAGTTCAAACTGCAGTGGCAGATCTTCTTATCTAAGAGTAAGTCCAGAAAATGTTTATATTAGACAATGACAAACAAGTCACATGAACACACGCACACAAATCTGTGTGTGTGTGTGTGCACGTGTGTATCTTTAACCCTTGTGTTGTCCATCGGGTCATGGGGACCCGTGTTGCAGTTGAACGCATTTCCCACTACACTCACCTAGGCCTTCGGGTCTCAGAGACCCGTGCTGCACTGGAACGCAATTCCCACTACCCTCATCTCGTCCTTCGGGGTCCCAGAGACCCGTGCTGTATTCGATCATATTTCCCGCTGCAGCGGCCTCGTCCTTCAGGTCCCAGAGACCCTTGCAGTATTTGATCGTATTTCCCGCTACCCTCGCCTCGTCCTCCGGGTCCCAGTAGCTTGTAGTAGTGAAAAGGGGGAGAGGGAAAGCTTTGACCTCGACCTACTAAACATTTTTATTATACACACATACTGTACACATTTGTCTTCATGTCTTGATTTGTTTTTGATCTCCCTGTTCTACTCCTTCTTTGTCATTTGGACCTTTGGTCCTTGGTTCGGCAGCCAGGTGCGAAGCCAGCATATCCCGTCGTTTGACTCTAGATTCGGAGCTGCATCGGATTCTCGTCAGCACCGCACGCAATGTCCCAGAAGAAGAAGAAGAAGACGGCCATAACCACCGTGACTCCAACAAGGACCACGAATGTGAATCTGGCGGGTGTGTGTCAGAAGAAGATGAAGACGAAGACAAACACGACGAGGGAGAAAAAGACTGCTGCCATGACGACGAATGAGAAGTCGAAGAAGACAAAGATGATAAGAAAGTCGAACAAGGAGAAGGAGAAGAAGAAGAAGAAGAAGAAGAAGAAGAAGAAGAAGAAGAAGAGGCTGGAGAAGAAGAAAGGGGAGGCCGTGGAGAGAATGTGGCACAAGGAGAGCGGCAGGGCCATTTTCCACGCCACGATGCCGCTCAAACGGTTCCACGCGTTCTCAAGACTGCTGCGATTTGACGACCGCGAGACGAGAGCCACCAGACGAGCCTCGGACAAACTGGCGGTCGTACGAGACGTGTGGGACGCCTTGGTGCGGCGGCTGCCTTGCCTCCACAACCCGGGCCCCGACGTGACCGTGGACGAGCAGCTGGTTCCCTTTCGAGGTGTGTGTGTGTGTGTGTGTGTGTGCACGCGCGTGTGTTTAAACGTTTTCATCTTCACTCTTTTCCCATTCTCATTCTTCTCTGTCGACACGACCAAGGTCGATGCTCCTTCCGCCAGTACATGCCCAGCAAGCCCGCCAGGTACGGACTCAAGGCGTGGGTGGCCTGTGACGCCGGGTCCAGCTACGCGTGGAACATACAGATGTACACCTCCTACAATCGGGCCCAGCGGCTCCTCGACGAGAGGCGCCTCACCGTGGTGGGCATGATGCGCAAAAACAAGCCCGAGCTGCCGGCCGCGTTGCTTGACACCAAGGGCCGCGCGGTCTTCTCGTCCAGGTTCGCCTTTACGCCCACCGCCGCCCTGGTGTCCTACGTGCCCAAGAGGCACAAGAACGTGCTGCTGCTGAGCACGCTGCACACGGGGGACGTGCGAGTCGGCACCGGCAGGCAAGCCAAACCCGACATCATCCTGCACTACAACAGCACCAGGGGCGGCGTGGACAACCTGGACAAGCTCGTCGGCACGTACAGCTGCCGCAGGAAGACGGTGCGCTGGCCCCTCGACTTGTCCGCCTACAACGCCTTTGTGCTCTGGCAAGAGCTCAGGCCCGAGTGGCTGCGCGGCAAGCTCAACAGGCGCAGGGCGTTCCTCGAGCAGCTGGGCAGGGCGCTCGTGACTCCGCTCATCGAGAGACGCTCAAGGCCTCATCCTCCGGTCCCGGGGAGATGAGGGAGATGTCAATCAAAGTGAAAACACCAGTGTGGCCTTTAAGGTTTCACATACAAATGATATATTTTCATGAAATATTATGCATTAATATTGATTAAACTAACTCATTAGCATTTGTTCCATCTAGCTACAACATTACAATGCTGCTTATACTCTAATCTTTAATTCTGAGGTGATTCAGCGTCATTGCTACTGTTATTTATAGGAGTTAACTGAATGCAACTCAGTACAAATACAGACGAAGAATCATATTTATCTGTGAAAACACTGAGCATGAACCAAATAATGATGTGACCACAAGGTCACGCAAAATGCATAACAACACATCTTTGGATTATCACTAATATAAGTTTGTTGATGTTTTTCTTGCTTTTGTTCCATCATCATTCACTTCAGATATCTTCTTGAAGATTTTCCAGATGTTTCTTTTGTCCCATATTCACTACTGAGCTCCCAAGGGACCTTATTTATATTCAGTGTCCCAAAAATTGGTTTTAGCACAGAATACAATTTGCAGTTGTTGGTATAGTTACTTCAAAAAAGTTGCAGTTGACTTTTACCTTAGAAATAGAATTTGTGTCACGTTTCTTTGAGTAAAACACTGGTCCGTCTCTATATATCAGTCAGGGCCAGACTTGGTGGATGGATACAGAACCTGGATTTCTTCAAGGATGATGGCAGGACTAATATCTTCTTCTCCAGCCTCGTTTTCTTCTTCATCTTCTTCTCCTTCCTCTTCACCAGTCGTAGACTGAATATACTCAAATACTAAAGTATAATTTTGAGTTGTTGCACCTTAGTATTTTCATTTTATGACACTTTATTCCTCCTCACAAGATCATTTTATAAAATATGATGCAATGTTGTAAATTAAACACAATGAGCTGTCAGGAAGGAGGATCAGAACTCAGGCGCAGACTGCAGTAGGTGGTAAGGAATCTTATTTTATTGAAGCTCTGAGTGTGGGCTGGCAGTGGGGGTGCTGGGTCCAAAGATGGTGGGGCTGGCAGAAGGGGAAGCTGTGAGTGTGGGCTGGCAGTGGGGGTGCTGGGTCCGAAGATGGCGGGGGCTGGCAGAAGGGGAAGCTGTGAGTGTGGGCTGGCAGTGGGGGTGCTGGGTCCAAAGATGGTGGGGCTGGCAGAAGGGGAAGCTGTGAGTGTGGGCTGGCAGTGGGGGTGCTGGGTCCGAAGATGGCTGGACTGGCAGAGGGGGTGCTGGGCCGTGTTCCTCAGTGGGGGTGCAGACTTGATGTTCCAGTGCGTGGCGGGGCTATTGGCAGCAGAGGATTCCGAAGGTGGGTTATTTCTAAGAACAGAGATCTTCCAGTTAGTAACATGAGGGAGCGCAGCAGACAGGTAAGTAAAAAAACAAGAAACTAGACTAGATACAATTCTCAAAGGCTGGTGAACAAGCATACTCGGTGGTAAGCAACAATCCGGCAGGGAGAGGAAAGTCCGACTGGCATTTGAAGGCTGATGATGGAGCAGGATGAGGAGCAGGTGCGCTGATTGGAACTGGTACCAGGTGTGGGGAGAATCAACAGGGGGGGCGTGTCCTCACGCTGTGGAAAATGTAGGCGGGAACAGAAACACACACAGACAGACAAAACAAAAAACACACCAAACACACGGCAGGCATAACAAAATGAAGAAATAAACCAAAACACATTCACACACACACACACACCAGACTGTCACCGTGCAGAAGTCACGGCAGGCGGGGCAGTGAAATGAGCTGCCTCTCGACTAGCTCCAACAATACAATGCTGCTTACTCACCATCTGCAATAATAATTCACTTTCATAATGTATCATATATTGTCAACTTTTTATAATGAGTACTTTTACTTCTAATGGAGTATTTTTACACTGTGGTATTTCTACTTTAAAGGCATACTATGTAACTTTTCCCTCTTCGGTCCCCCTTACAGGTTGTGGTTGTACAACCTGTAGGGGGACCGAAACAGGAAAAGTTACATAGTATGCTTTTAACTTAAAAGATAAGTATAAAAAGCTCGTTATGATAAAAAAAAACTTCTAAACAAAAGATGAATACAATCTACATCTGAATCAATGCAATGAAACAATAAAATGGGTTATGCTGTTTACCTGTTATCATCATCATCATGAAGCATGAACCAAAAACAGGAACATTCAGCAGCAGCAGGTGGGCTGGAACAGAGGCTCCTGTAGCGCCGCCTGGAGGACACTCACCTTAGCAGATGCTGAAAAACTGGTCCACACCTTTGTCTCCTCCAGACTGGATTACTGTAATGGCCGTTACAGACCAACCAGACGGCCGACCCCCGGCAGAAAAGGCAGTTGGGCTGATCAGTCTCCCCGAGTTGGTCAAAAAAGTTGCCCAAAAAATGAAAACCGGCAGCTGATTGGACGAACGCGTCACGTGGGTCTGGCTGCTGCTTCCGGATTTCTGGATTTTTCAACCGGCCATTAATGGCGACTCATTCAGAATACGATCTCATATTGTACTAAAATAGTTGAAACGTGTTTCTGAAAATATTTTAAGCGAGAAATAGGCCATGCAGTTGCTGAATCTGTCTTTCATTTCAGATCGACAAAGGTCAGTTTAAAAGATTTTCGTCAGATTTTGAGAGGCTTAGTCACGGTCATCCCGCTTGCCATTTCCGGGTGAGTCCCGACTGCCCTGTCTCCGACTGAGCATGTCAGGTCGACCAAAATGAAGGCCGACAGCTCCTCCAACGGACGACGGCACGGAACACACCGAACAGACTCGAGTCACTGACCTCGCCAGACTGCCAACGGCCGATTATGTGTTTAGCTGCCTTAACGCACTTCTCATCGGGATCCCTAACAAAAGCCTGCAGAGACTGCAGTATGTTCAGAATAGTGTTGCAAGGATCTAGCCTGGTCCTACCAGACTCTGGTACATTTCATTTGTACAGAGAGTCTGGCCACTCTCCATTGACAAGTGTTAACTTCCTTGAAGGCGGGTACTCTAAAGTAAGTAAGTTTAAAACTATTAGATCTGCCCAGAGCCACTCTGGTAGCCTGGCTCCGCCCTCCTACGTACTGTCTGGGACCAGGCTAACAAGAGGGGAGACGACAACAACTATCAGCTTAGCATCTCTAGCGTTCGCCCTAGCTAACCCTCTCACCACTAACGGAGCGAGCTGGAAAATCAAACTTTTCCTGAACCCCGTGGGGAGGAGGGCCACAACATCATGGCCACCAACAAAACTCAGCAAACATTGTTCCTGCTCGGGCTTTAACTTCTGGATATTCTGCAGCGTTGCCACAACGGACCGCATCTTTCTCCGCCGCCATTACGGAACTCGCCGAAGGTTACCGAACCTCAACGTCAGCGTTC
The DNA here is from genome assembly GCF_031162955.1 of Sander vitreus. Lineage (NCBI taxonomy): Eukaryota > Metazoa > Chordata > Actinopteri > Perciformes > Percidae > Sander > Sander vitreus. The sequence goes on along the minus strand of NC_135856.1, from coordinate 29,063,501 downwards.
TCAGCCATTCCCTCTGTTCGCTGATTGGACCTGCTAAAATTTGATCGGCGAAAACCCAAGAATATACTGCAAACCCAGACGTAGTACTGAAAGAAAATGAAAATTGAGGAAGTACGTAGGAGGGCGGAGCCAGGCTAGCAAGGATCCTGATGAGAGTGCGAAAATACGACCACATCACACCCATTCTCCATTCACTTCACTGGCTTCCTGTTTCCACCAGGATTGAACATAATCCTTACACTCCAGTGCATCTATGGAAATGCCCCCCCCTTCTGAAAGACCTACTCACCCCTCTAACTACAACTCGATCCCTCCGTTCAACACTCTCAAACCGCCTCCTTCTCCCCGAGACTAAGCTCAGCACCGTGGGTGATCGGGCTTTCTGTTCTGCCGCTCCTCGGATTTGGAATGCCCCCCCCCCCGACTATCTGAGGGCACCTCAAACTATTGAGACTTTTAAAAAACATTTCTATTTAGCAGAACTTATGAGTTTGAATTACCCTGCAAGTCCTTGCGCTGTCTATTTGTATTTTATATTGATGTTTTTACCATGCTTTAACGATCTTAACTGTAGCACTTTGAGATTTGCTCCAAATGTAAAGTGCATTACAAATAAAATATATTATTAAATCTATTATTAAGTCTCCTCGGGACTCAGGACCCACTCCACCTGTGATCCATTGATCAAATCCAGTGTACCTCCAGGGGTACGTGTACCCTTAGGGGTACTTTAGAGAACTGCAGGGGGTACGTGACATTTTTTGCAAAATGTTTTTCAGTTACTAGACTGTAGTTACTTAAACTGTCTTTTTTTTTCAAAGTTTTTGTCGCTGTTTCTGAAGTTTGTCACCTTTTTTTTTTTTTTAAGGTTTTGTCGTTTGTTTTGACCTATTCTTGCCTTTCTTCCTTACTTTCTTTTAGGGTCTAACCCTAACCCTAAGGTCTCTGCCAGAACCTAACCGTTGGGCTAACCTTGGTTAAATTAGGCTAGGTTAGGATGAATTAGATTGGGTCAGGTGGCGTTAAGTTAGGACACTGTTATTTGCACAATGCTTTTTGACTCTAGGGTGTTGCAAGGATATTTGATGGTGGTTGCTAATGTTTTAAAAGAATATTTTACTTTACTTCAGTTTTGTTAATTCTGAAATGTTTGCCGTCTCCCTCAATTACCTCTCTCTATTTGGTGCCATTTTTCTGATTGCTCTCCTATTCTCTTAAATGATATATGTTAACAAGTCCGAGTTTGCGTGACCTGACTGGCATTGGCCCGTAGCGAAGATTTAGCATATCTGGGCTTTCTGAGTTGTGGCATAACTCAGAGATATTCTCCATCTTCTTCACATCTATTTCCTTCCTCTCTACCTTCAGTCTTTGCTTCCTCACTTCCCTCTCCAACTTAAATACTTGTCTGCGTTTGTACATGATCAGCTCCCTCCTTCGGTCAAGCAGCCGTTCTTGTTCTGCCATTTTCTCTGGATCTCTGAGGGGACCTGTAACCAACAGCATATGAAAGGTTAAGTCTGTAGTCCAGTTGTACACTCGCACCCCTCCCAAAAGGAAATAGTCAACAGATGAGTATGTTTCCTTTGTTCTCCATGATAATTACATAAGATAAATAAATTAACTCATGAGAGGAATATGTGCCCACTGTAAGATAAAAATAAATTTCTGACAGTGTAAACAGATGTAAACAGATACACGCTTATTCCTTCCCTGCAGAACAGGATAACACGAGGCAACTTTGTGAGTTTATTCAGAAATATTCAGAAATAGAAAGTATTCTCACTGTTGCCTTTATTAGACAAACAATCTACACAATGTTGATTAGCTGAACAAATGATCCATAAATAGACCACATTTTAAACTCCTAATAGTACTACATTGAAGTGTGTTAAGTATGCAGCTGGACTCAGACAGCAATTAGCTTAGCTTGGCATAAAGACGACAAGCTGCTAATCTGGCTCTCTCCAAAATTCAAAACACACCGAGCAACACACCTCTAATTAACACACCTCGTGTGCTTCATTGTAACGGTTCAATGTAATGTAATATTACACCGTAACCTATATTAGTCACATGGGCTGGTTTTCTTTGTAATGGAGTCATTTTTTTACATAGTGGTGTTGGAACTTTTACTAGTGAAGAAATTGAATACTTGTTCCACCACTGATCTACTGTGATCTAAAAGGAGGCTATACATATACCTGTATGACATTTGATGTGACAAAATGTAAGTTTGCTTTCTTACCATGACGCTGGAGGTAGCACGCAGCCACATGGGTTGATTGGATTTCCCTGGCACTGCGGTCTATCTTCCGGTTGAGCCACCAAATGTATATTCTTGAAAGCAGACCAAACGTTTTCCTCTCCTTCTTTATCTTCATCTTTTTATCTCTGTCTCTTAATGAATACACCTCCTCCAAACGCTGCTTTTGTATTTCAATGAGCTCCCTCTCCTTTCTCGCACTCAGGCTATTAGCCCTTCTTTCTTGCTGCCTCCTTGTGGTAAAAGGATCATCGTCTTCAGAAGATGAAGATGTAGAGGAAGGGCTGTCACCACTTCGTCCGTCCTGCCTCAAGGTGTTTGAAGGGTTGAAAACTCCACGAGACGAAGGTCTCTCACCCCTTCGTACGTGCTCCCACCAGATGGTAGGCTGGTCAATGTCAATGCAGGGCAAATGGTTCTCACCAATTCCTCCATCCTGCCTAAAGGTGGTAGAAAGGTTGATGTCTACGAAGGACAAAGGTTGTGCTTCGGTTGTGGTAGAAGGCTCGTCGTCTTCAGAAGATGAAGACGAAGGGCTCTCAGCCCTTTTTTCTTGCTGCCGCCTTGGAGTAGAATGATGATTGTCTTCAGAGGATGAAGATGAAGGGCGCTCACCCCTTCGTTCTTGCTGCCTGGTGGTAGAGGGCTTGTTTTCTGCACCAGACAAAGAGCTCTCGCCCCTTTTCCTGCTCTCTTTGATGGTGCTGAAAGAGCTCACATCCCTTCGTTCTTGCTGCCTGGTGGAAGAAGGCTGGTCGTCTTCAGAAGATGAAGGGCTCTCAAACCTTCGTACTTGCTGCCTGGTGGAAGAAAGCTGGTCGTCTTCAGAAGATGAAGATGAAGGGCTCTCACTCCTCCATGCTTGCTGCCGCCTTGGAGTAGAAGGCTGCTTGTCCTCAGAAGATGAAGACGAAGGGCTCTCAAACCTTCGTACTCGCTGCCTGGTGGAAGAAAGCTGGTCGTCTTCAGAAGATGAAGATGAAGGGCTCTCAAACCTTCGTACTCGCTGCCTGGTGGAAGAAAGCTGGTCGTCTTCAGAAGATGAAGATGAAGGGCTCTCACTCCTCCATGCTTGCTGCCGCCTTGGAGTAGAAGGCTGCTTGTCTTTAGAGGATGAAGACGAAGGGCTCTCAAACCTTCGTACTCGCTGCCTAGTGGCAGGAGGCTGGTCGTCTTCAGAAGATGAAGACGAAGGGCTCTCACCTCTCCATGCTTGCTGCCGTCTCGGAGTAGAAGGCTGCTTATCTTCAGAGGAAGGGCTCTCACCCCTTTGTACTTGCTGCCTGGTGGTAGAGGGCTTGTTTTCTGCACAAGACAAAGGGCTCTCACCCTTTTGCCTGCGCTCCCTCATGTTGGTGCCTACATAGAACAAAGAGCTCACATCCTTTCGTTCTTGCTGCCTGGTGGTAGAGGGCATGTTTTCTGCACAAGACAAAGAGCTCTCGCCCCTTTGCCTGTGCTCCTTCATGATGGTAGAAGGGTTGGTGCCCACGAGGAACAAAGAGCGCACATCCTTTCGTTCTTGCTGCCTGGTGGAAGAAGACTGGTCGTCTTCAGAAGATGAAGACGAAGGGCTCTCAGCCCTTTTTTCTTGCTGCCACCTTTGAGTAGAATGATGATTGTCTTCAGAGGATGAAGAGGAAGGGCTCTCAAACCTTCGTACTCGCTGCCTGGTGGTAGGAGGATGGTCGTCTTCAGAAGAGGAAGACGAAGGGCTCTCACCTCTCCATGCTTGCTTCCGCCTTGGAGTAGAAGGCTGCTTGTCTTCAGAGGATGAAGAGGAAGGGCTCTCACCCCTTCGTAATTGCTGCCTGGTGGTAGAGGGCTTGTTTTCTGCACAAGACAAAGGGCTCTCACCCTTTTGCCTGCGCTCCTTCAAGATCATAGAAGGGTTGGTGCCCACGATGAACAAAGAGCTCACATCCCTTCGTTCTTGCTGCCTGGTGATAGAGGGCTTGTTTTCTGCACAAGACAAAGGGCCCTCATCCCTTTGCCTGTGCTCCTTCATGATGGTAGAAGGGTTGGTGCCTCCACTAGACGAAGGTCTCTCACCCCTTCGTCCGTGCTCCCTCAAGATGGCGGGAGGGTTGAGGTCTTCAGGAAACGAAGGTCTCTCACTCCTTCGTTTGGACTTCTTCGAAGAAGAGTACATATCTCCTGAAGACCGAGGTCTTGCAAAGAAGTTTTAGTCCAAAAATGGATCTAAACATTTTCTTGATGATTTCTCGTTTGTATACTAGCGTTGTGAAACTGCAAGTACAAACACACAAACACACACAGCAGTTACTTCACTGATCACATTATTGTTTCAAGCAGCACACTAAGCAGGTTATTTCACTTAACTAAACCTTCTAACTGAACTTAAATAAACTGAGAAATATGTATCTGGTCACACATCATTATTGCACTGTGCTTGATAAAAAAAAATGCAAAAGGTCTGCCACAAATATCACTTAGAATAATAATAATTATACTTATATATATAGAGACTTCAGACTACAGTATAATGTACTTTCAAATAAATCAATCAAGTATGAATGTATGTCAGACACATATACAGTACATATATCCATTGACATACTATAGCTGCAACTAGTAGGCTACAGCAGTGACTGGGATCAAAAAACGGCTCTGGCATTTGCAACACACAGGCCCTATTATCAAACCACACCGACCCATAGAAATAAAAATGATAGAAAGGCCATTTCCATTCAAATCAACATAGCAGAAAGGTGTACCATTGCCATGGTAACTACAAACTTCAACAAAAGCAGAGAGCCAGCCGCTAAATGAGTCAAATTGACTTCATGCCATTTTATTTCTATGTACCAACGTCACACACATAAAACATACCAAAAAAAAAACATAAAAAGCAAAGATGTGCCGACAACAGTTAAATATCTTAAAGCATCTGCAGACCACTAGGTGGCGGTGCTACGACATGATCCGCTCCACTAAAGGCACATCCACCACAAATACACCGGCTCGACGTTAAAGGACAGTAGCTAGCTAGCTAGCTACATCACACAACAGCTCCACCAAAACACGGAAAGAGCAATGCACGGCCACAGTTCACATTACAACAGTTTCACCAAAATATGCAGCTGCTAACGTTAATATTAGCTGAAGCAACACACTCTTTTTGTTTGGAAAATAAATCACTTAATTTAGCATATTTTTCACCAGAAGCCACCCGTGCTTTCTTTGTTTTCTCTCTCTTTTTCTCGGCTCTCCCCTTTGGTCGTTTCGTGCCGCGATTCATTTTCTTTTATCTTGGTGGTGGTCAGTGATAATGGATTTGGCGCTAAAAAAAACATTTTAAAACTATCATAGACTTCTATTGTAGTTGCTCGCTCTCGCCGTTCACGGGTACATGGTACTGTAAACATTTCCATGGCAACAGCGACAATGACGTCGTTGTAACGCTTAGGATTGTGGGTAGTGTGGTTTTTCTCCATATGATCGCGAATAAAAATAACTTTTTGAAAAATAACAAGACAAATTATTGTTATTATTTGATTATTATTATTATATATATATTTTATCAGTAGCGGCCCATAGAGGATGGCCAGTCCGTCATTGGGCTACTGTGAGAATGATAATATTAGACAATATTTATACTATTAGTAAGAATAATAAAAAACACTACAATGAAAGCAGTGTTTTCTACGACTAGCTCAAAAGACACCTTCACTGTAACACAAGACATTTTTGTTTTAGATCAATAACCCACAGATAATTTTAAAACAGGACGTATTTAGTCATACGTTTGAGAAATAATCTTTAATTCACATGTGATCTGTGATAGAAGCTGCAGAATGTCACAAGTGCAGGGACTGCAAACCTCTTAGTCAATTTAAAGTGTCCTCGAGGGCAAGGAAACAATACACATGCAGTCAATTTTGTGCACATGCAATTTAGGCAACAGGTAATGCAACATTTAATAATTAAAATAGTTTTGTGCAAGAGACAAAGTGCATTTGCATCTCCTGATCACAGACAGCACATCTGATAGCTGGAATATAACTGATAAAAAAGATATATTTATTTGACAGAAACATGTGAGGAAAGTAAATGTACTCCTTCCCCAACACAATACGGCTCTACTTAACAGAAAGAGTTGAGTAAAAAAGTAGTTTGAGCTCTGCTGTAAAGTGCGACTTACCTTTCCAAAGGATTGTATGGAAATGTACTGGAACTCTGTGTGCCACTGTAGAAGAGACTATCAGCGTTCTAGTTCTGTTGTTTTGTTTTGTTTTTGTTTTTAAATAAAAGCAGAGGTTGAGTCTACCGCTGTGCAAAGTCTACGTTCAGTTACACGTTCTGATTCGTCGACTGACCGTGGACTCCCCAAATTAAATCGCTGCGTTTGATTGGAGACTACCAATTGGAAACGTAGGATTCGCCAACCAGACTACCAATCACACGCCGACATTCAAAGCTGAACCTTTTCTTTTTTTTTTTTTTTACGTTTACCCTCGTCGCTTTTTTTTGGTTTTTTAAACTTTATTGAAGAATGTGGACATACAGTAGGAAGGAACGTCTTCTGTACATCTTAACAGTCTATGTTCTAGACGAGCCAGGGGGTTACTAAAGGAAAACAAAACCATACAAATATTTTGTAAAGCTTACAAAGGTCATATGATCTAAGAGCTTTTTTGTTTGTACAGGTGGGAATGGAAAAAATGTATTGTTTAATATTGGCAGTCAGCTCCAAAAAGCTTGGCTTCTTTTTCAAAAACTTTGACTTATGTAAATAAAATGTGGTTAAAATAATTATCAAATGTATCACATAATACTCAGAATAAAGCTTTCTATCATATTGAGTGAATCCAAACAATACATTTTCCCAAAGTAATGTGAATTGAGGGTAAATGTGAACAGCAATGAAATGTGATAATCTGCTCCAAAGTGTCTCGGTATAAATGCAAGACCAAAATAGACGTACCAGTGTTTCATTTAGTTCTCCACAAAAAGTACAGCTGATATCAATGTCTTTTTTCATTTTCTGCAGATAATGGTTAGTTGGGTAAAATCTGTGGAGCATTTTGAAAGAGATCTCTTTAACTTTGATGGTTAAGAAGAACTTGTGTGGCAATAGCCAAACCTTTTCCCAACAAATCTCAACATATGAAGACCAGTACGATAAAGCAGCAGGCGTACTCTTAACGTCTTGCTGAAAGAGTTGACGAGTTGCCTTATTCTTACTTTATAGCTATAGTGAAAAACAAATATTACCCAACAATTGTTTCTTTCACATTTAACAGTATAGGGTGATCACCAACTCCATTAAAACCTTTAAAGAGTGCAACGACAGCTGAAGGTATTGCATCAAAAACAATAGAGAACTCCTTCGGAGAGACAGGGATGTCGTAGTGATGAATAAACTCAACATAATTATAAAGCTGACCACGCTGGTTGAGTAATTGGCTTAGAAGCAATATGTTGTTGTCAACCCACTGCTGAAAGAAAATGGATTTGTTTTTATACAAAAATATATCTGTTGTTCCAAATATAAAACCTATGAGGAGAGAAATTATGCTTGTAGATCAAAGACCAAGCCAGCAGCATTTGTTTATGAAATGACGAAAGTTTAAGAGGAATTTTGTCAATATTATAGGTACATACCAATAAAAAACTGGAGTCCACCAACTGAGGAAAAAGACATAATGGGGAATAAAATTCCACAAGGAAGTTGGACATTTTAAGTAACGTTTAATCCAATTAATTTTGAAAGTGTTATTTAAGGTATTAAAGTCCAGGAAACTGAGGCCACCTTTACTGTACTCATTCATTAAAACAGACTTTCTCAGATAGTGAGTGCGGCTTTTTCCACACAAAAATCATATAGAACTTTGTCTATAGTTTTACACATTTGTTGATCTACATATAAAGACAGTGCAGCGTATGTTAATCTTGATATTCCTTCAGCCTTCGAGAGGAGAATCCTGCCTTTTAATGATAAGTCATGCAAAAGCCAAAGGTTGAAATTTCTTCCTTGTTTTTTTCAACAATGGGAATGACATTATTCTTGCATCTTTGGAGTTCATTTTTTATCAATAACAAGCCCTAAATAATGAATACTATTCTTCACAGGAATATTAGAGATCATATCAATATCACAATCCTTAAGTGCTAGTAATTCACATTTTTTAAGATTGAAACGGAGACCAGAAGCTTTACTGAAAACTTCTATTATAGAAATTGCTGGAGGAACCTGGGAGCTGTCTTTTAAAAAACAGTGTTGTGTCATCTGCCAGTTGACTTAAAATAATTGTCTTATCAGCGATGGAAATACCCAAGCAATTGACTACATTTAATGTGTTCACATAAAAGTTGGGCTGCAAGCAAAAAAAAGGTAGGGAGATATAGGGCATCCCATGCCGAATTCCACGTTTGATTTCAAATCTGGGCGAGGATCCATTTTTAAGTTTAAGGGAGCAATTTGCGTTATTGTAGAGAGTTTTGATCGCATTACAAAAGAAATCCCCAAAGCCAAACTTCTTAAGTGAATGATAGAGAAAATGATGCTCGACGGTATCAAAAGCCTTGAAAAAGTCTAAGAAAAAACACAAAGCTGTCATCTGAAATTAAATATGAATAGTCAACTAGATCTGAGACTAGTCTAATGTTGTTGGAGAGATGCCTATTGGGCATAAATCCTGATTGGGTTTCATCAATTATAGAGTTTATCACTTTTTTAATTCTTCTAGCAAAGATCAAGGCCAACATTTTATAATCATTATTTAAAAGACAAATTGGACGCCAGTTATCAATATAAAGTAAATCCTTGCGTGGTTTAGGGATTAAAGTGATCAGACCTTGAGTCATACTCCAAGGTAAGGTATTGGTTGATATGCTTTCATTAAATACCTGCAATAAGAAGGGCGCCATCTGCTGTGAAAACAACTTATAAAATTCTGACGATAAACTGTCTGTCCCCGGGGACTTGTTGTCTTTTAAATGTTCCAAACACTCACTGACCTCTGCCAGGGTTAAAGGGAGATCACAAAGATCTCTTTCCGAGTTGTCGAGTTGAGGGGTGTTATGTAGAGAGTTGAGGAACATAGAAGCATCATTTTCTGAATATTCTGAAGTATATAGCTTTTTGTAAAACGAGGAGCAGAAATTAGATATTAACTGTTGATCATCAGTCATAGAGTTGTCAATGTTTAACTCATTAATGGTATTAACTTTTGCATGGTACTTTTCCAGTTTGAAGAAATATGAAGAATTCTGTTCTCCTTCTTCTAACCACTGCTTCCGAGACCTTATAAAAGCTCCTTCTGCCTTCCTCTTATATATTCTATCCAGGTTCTCTTGTGAATTAAACATTTCTATTTTTTCCTCCTCTGTTAAAGCATCTGGTGATATTTGAGACAAGACCGATATACCTCTGATAACGTTTTGTTCCTCCAATTTCCTCATTTTAGCAAGATTGCTACCAAGCTTCCTAAAATATTTGGCTGATTCATATTTAAATAACTCCCAATTAACACTAAAGGATTTTTCCATCTCAGCTTTGTTGAAAAAGTGTTTTATCAACTGTGAGATCTTCTGTTTAACCTCCTCAACTTTAAGGAGAGAGTTATTTAATTTCCAATAATTGGCTTTGCAACCATCTGAGGGAAATCATTTATAGAAATGTAAATTGCTTTATGATCGCTTAAGGGACAGGGAAGAATGTTTACTGTCACATCTTGTTTCTTAATACTATTTGACACTAGCCAAAAGTCTATACGGGAAAGCCTAGTTTTGTCTTTGTTACTCCAGGTGAAGGATAAAACATCAGGGAATTTAATTCTCCATATGTCAGTTAAATCATATCTTTCCATGAAAAGCTTAAAGTATGTATTTCTACCGCTATCACGCGCAGGTGGCCATCTATCAATCTGGGAATTTAAAGTAACATTAAGGTCTCCTCCAAGTAAATTATGAGAGTTTGGAAACTTTGTTAACCAATGTTTGAGTCTATTCTCTATGTCAGCAAATAGTTGAATGTTTTCTAGATTAGAATTGTACCCATATACATTAAAAATAATTAAAACAATCTTGTTGTAACTAATCACTTGGCAAATAAAGTGCCCTTTTGGATCTGTATCTGTGTGTAGAATGTCACCGTTATACCTTTGCTTCATCGTTAAGACACCAGCTGATCTTTCTGAGCAGTGAGAGAACCAGAACTCATTACCCCACTGAGTTCTCCAAAAACTGACATCACTTGAAGTTGAATGAGATTCCTGACAAAACGATAAATCTGTGTTCAGCTGTTTAACATATAAAAACAAAGCTTTACGTTTAGTAATATTTCTTAACCCCCTGGCATTTAAAGAAACAATAGACAATGAAATATTTCAAGTAGAAAAGGCTGGAACAAATTACCTAATAAAGCCATACCGAGCATCAAGCTGCACCTTAGAGTACAACAGGGTTAACTTATTGGGAAAAAAAAAAGACCAACATATTTCAAATAATAGTCTTTCAAAAAGTTGGTCAATAAGTATATTCTTTAGGAGATATATTATATCCAACATAAACGTTTTCCAAACAAAACTTAGGACCAGGCTCAGTAATAAGGCAGTAAAAATAAACCAAGAGCCTGGATATTCGTTTTGGCTGAGTGCCAAAAAAAAGAAAGTTAGTTAGTTATGAGTTATGTTTTATGCTCATCATTCAGGTGATTTAAGGTCACCGTCAGTATAGTCCAGTACTTCAGGTGATTTCCTTCCCATCGACAAAGGCTCGTGCTCCAACAAAGTAAGCAGGCTTTCCCTCACTACGTGCCTTACTCACCAAAGGCCACATCTTCAATCTGGCCTCCTTAAGTGGTTGAGGGAGATCTTCGACAAAGCGGAGCTTTTTCTCATGCATGATGGGGTGATTTCTGGCTGCCTTCCATAACACATCTCTGTAAGATCTCTGGGAGAATCTGATGATGATTGCTCTCGGCCGAGAACTGGCAGGTGTTGGTTTTCCGATACGATGAACGACGTCGATCGGGGCTGGGAGCTTGTTGTTTTCATCTGGGAGAATACTCCGACAAAGCTCAACAACTTTCCCCTTCACATTTTCTGCAGAGTTTTCGGCCACTCCATAGAGTTTCAGGTTCCATCTTCTCGAATAGGTCTCCAGTTCGCACACACGAGTTAGAAGTGCCGCCACTTTTTTTTCCTCCTCTTGAAGACGACCATCAACACTTTTTACTTTCTGTTGTGTTTCTTTTAATTCATTACAAGCAAAGTGTAGAGTTTTCTTCAGCCCTTCAATTTTCAGAGCGTTTCCATCAATTTTCTTGGAGTTTTCACTCACCAGCATTTTTATGGAGTCAGCCTGCTCCTTTATAAGCTGAGAGAGGGTAGAGATAACGACGTTATCCTGGGGAGTTTTGTTAGCATAGAGAGCCTTTTTTGCAGCTGGGGAATCACACGGAGTCACAGGAAGAGGGGGGAAATCTTCTGACATGGAGACTTCTACTGTTGACATAGTGCTAGCCAAGGTTGTGCTAGCATAGTCGTGGCAGGAGGCTATCAGAGCATTACCTGCCTGTACATCAGGAATGACATTCTTCTTACTCTTGTTCATTCTCTTTCTATCACGGGATGACATATGGTCGTTTCCCACAAGTAAAGACATTAGTCCGACAATGTAAGGATACGGTATTTTTTAAGTTTCCACCAAAATAAAACTTTTGTGCAGGAGCTCAGCAATAACGCACTTACTCGGCCGCCATCTTGGTCCTCCTCCCCCTCGTCGCTTCACCTTCCCCTAAAGCTGAACCTGCCGCTGCGGTCAACGGAGGACTCTGGTGATTGTAGCCTACAGTATTTCTGGTAAATCTGAATGAACTAATTCAATTCAACACTCACTGCTTATATTTTTACTGAGCCTGAAATAATGAATTCTTCATTACACTCACTGTTTGTACTGCCCAGTTTATTTTTTTGATCGTTTGATAAAGCTAATGGTATCAACTAAAGCTAGCTAAAAGTCCCATTGACAGGTAACGTTAACGTTAAAGTTACCGCTAATCTTTCATTAAAATATTCTCAGCGTCATTTTACATAATACATTCAATTTTATTTGTTGTGTATCCACTACGCAATATTGTTACGCCGGTTACCGTTACTGCTAACGTTAGTTAGCTAGCTAGCTAAATGTCAGTGTTTCGGTCAAATCTCCGTCCTCGACCTACGTTGTTACTACTAGCCTAGCCTAATTTTAAACGGCATTTTAAATTAGGCTATTGTATTTGTTAAACACTAACGTTACGACAATATTTCTATCGAATAACGTTACAGTAGACCGGGGCAACGCTCCTCAGATACCTTCAGATTTCATTCATCATTCATTACCGTTATAGTAACGTTAACGTTAACGTTACTAACTTCTCATGACAGACAAACCATAGTCTGCATAGTTTTCATTAATGCCATAACCACCGGTGTAAAAATCATGTTATAGAATAAAGTTGTTGTTGCTGTCACAACACTATTTACTAAACTTGGATAGTGGCCCAGGACGTCTTCCCCTCCCCCTCTCCAAATAAATGCTGCCTTCAGATAGCTGTAAAGACAGTCACCAGAGTGAAAGAATCCCTCATTATAGTACTGTCATGACAGACAAAGATGTAGTCAGCCTAGTTGCCATTAAATTCCATGACTACTGGTTGAAAAATCATGTTGTAGAATAAAGTTATTGTTGCTGTAATTATTCTTATTGTTGCTGTCACAAAACATGAACTTTTTACATATTACTAACCTAATTCATGTTTCTGTTCATGCTGTAACAGCATGTGCCATCTCAGGAATGCATTCCATCAAATAGAAATTGTCAGATAGACATGTTTTACTGGCAACTTTTGGGGCAAAGGATTTTTAACTGATTTAGAGTGTAAAGATGGCATACAAACTTTGCCAGAGGAAATGGGCTGACAAGTGGATAGAATGTCAACAAGAAATAATGCTGCACATCGAATTTTAATCACGATCACGATTTTGGCTTCCCAAATAAATATATATATATATAACAGACAATACAATTTCAAATCACGATCAGTCACAAATCAGCCACGATTATACCAACAACAAAAAGAAGACTCAGGTATTTGTATCCTAGATCACACAGGGGCAAATAGCTCAGTCAAAGCATTTACAACCTAATGCACCCTTCTGCAACACCTTCAACCTACTTTTGAAAACATTTTAAAAGACCAGCTCCACTAGACCAAGATCATTTTGCTAGAGCAAATTCCAAGTCCCAGGAGCAGCATACATAGAAGCCTTTCTTTTGCATTTCAAGACGGACGTTGAGGACAGAGAGATGAGATTTGAAATAAACCTTAGTGCTCCATGGTGTCTATGGAGTGAAGCCATTAATAAGATGCATACATATGTTAAAACATCGCCATAGTCAGTCACAGACAAAAAGTAGCAGCAACAAGCTTAGAAAGAAAAGCGTAACTATTTCTGCAATAAAAACCAAGCCTCACATTACAAGGCATGTTGGAAGTTTACCTTTTTTCTGCATTAAATAACAAAGCAAAAAAGCTGGTCACTTTTTCAAATGCCATTTATGAAATAAAAGTGAAAACGGATATAAATTGCTTATAGACACCAAGACATTAGACTTTCATTTTACCTAAAATGTTCTCACTTTAATTGGGGCAGTATAAATTAAACATCTGAAAAGTGATGTTGGTGGGCTAAATAAACACGTTTACCCTGTACGATTTCAGCATGCTTGACAAGCACCAGTCAGAGGTCACAAATCCACATCGGAAGGGAGAGGTGGGGAACCGGTGGGTGAAAGACCTCCTCGCTGAATACGCTGAGAGCTTCCCACAAATCTCCTGTCACCTCGAAGCCAACATCAACAGGTGCATCTACGGCCAAAGAGGGTTAGAAGATCGCCCCTTCCAGGAGATGTGGGAGCTCTACAGTCAGTACAATAAACAAAAAGACAGGCCAGGCGACTACAGCGATGAGCAGAGGGAGGTAATACCTCCAATTCTGTGAGGAGATGGCTCAACACACCAGTCACCCACATCACCAGCGTGCAGATGAAGAGGTTCCGGAAATATATCAGTGACAAAGAACAAGTCAGTGTTGATTTGACTATTTATTTGTCATGAAAGAAGAAGAGCTAATAGCTACTGACTACAATTTGTTAATTTTTTTATGATATGTTATGCAGTTTGGATAAATGTGTATGTTTGCTTTTGGTATTTAAAAACTAGTAAATCATAAAATGTAGATAGTTACATTACATTTGTGGTCCAGCAACCGCAGGCTAGCCCCTCCAAGAAGGATTGTTCCTTATGGCCAGGTGATGATTATATTAGATAATACTTTATTCCTCCCACAATGGGGAAATTCACTTGTTACAGCAGCAGTTTTTCCACAATAAAAACAAACCAACAAACAACCAAACAAACAAACAACAGGCAAACAATGTGCAAAAAGTACTGAATGAATGTAAAGTGGCATTATTTAAAAAGTATTGTAAAGTAAAGTCAGGTGGCTATAGTACGAAAACTATTGTAATGTAAGTAAGTTATTGATGTGAAATTAGATTGAATAATATGTAATTAAATAACAGCAAAAGTAATTAACCGTAATATAAATGATATTGAAGTGTGACCATAATATAAATAATATTGAAAAAGTAAGTACTCGGAAAGGAAAAATATAAATACAGATAATAACAATGAAGATATAAATAGAGCCATGGTGAGTGGTGGGTAATTGAAACAGGAACAGAAAACTACAACATTATCTGGTGGTGCAGGTGTTGTCGAGTCTGACAGCGGCCGGGATGAACGACCTGCGGTACCTCTCCTTCTTACACCGTGGGTGTATCAGTCTGCTGCTGAAGGAGCTGCTCAGGGACCCCACAGTGTCATGTAGGGGGTGAGAGGTGTTGTCCATGATGGATGTCAGCTTAGCAAACATCCTTCTCTCCCCCACCTCCTCTATGGAGTCCAGAGGACAGTCCAGGACAGAGCTCGTTCTCCTGATCAGTCTATTGAGTCTGCTCCTGTCCCTGTCCGAGCTGCCCCCTCTCCAGCAGACCACAGCATAAAGGATGGCAGAGGCCACCACAGAGTCGTAAAAAGTCCTGAGGAGAGTCCTGCACACTCCAAAGGACCTGAGTCTCCTCAGCAGATGGAGGCAACTCTGGCCCTTCTTGTAAAGTGCATGGGTGTTATCAGTCCAGTTCAGATTATTGTTTAGGTGAACACCTAGGAATTTGTAGCTCTCCATTACCTCAATGTCCGATCCCTGGATGCTCACCGGTGTGAAGTGGGATGTTTTCCTCCTAAAGTTGACGATCATCTCATTCGTCTTGCTGGTGTTAAGCTGAAGCTGGTTGAGCTCACACCAGCTGACAAAGTCCCTGATAACCGTCTTGTATTCCAGATCGTTTCCCTCAGAAACACATCCAACAACGGCTGTGTCATCGGAGAACGTCTGGATGTGGCAGTGGGTGGTGTTGTGAGTGAAGTCTGAGGTGTAGAGGGCGAAAAGGAATGTGGAGAGCACCGTACCCTGAGGGGCACCTGTGCTGCAGAGCACCACGTCAGACACACATTGATGGAGCCTCACATACTGTGGTCTGTTGGTGAAATATAATCTGTTGTCCATGCAGCCAGGTGTTGGTCCACTCAAACACTCTCCATCTTCACTCTGAGCAGTGAAGGCTGGATGGTGTTAAAAGCACTGGAGACTGAACTGTTAGCTGTAAGCCAGGCTGTGGAAGGTAAGTGAGATTAATTAATAGAAATCAAACTGTTCAATCATAATATAATCATAATAAAAAAATCATAATACAAAACTACTTTGTTTGATACATTCTTAGACTTGCACAGGTCCCAAAAGTCCCCATGTATGGCTATGGGCGAGAGCAGCAGTCAGTCTCAGGGTCCCCGGGAAACAGACCAAGCAGCAGGTGTTCGCTGTGCAGTCAAAACAGCCTGAGACCGCTGTCCGGCCCAAGCAGCCTGAGCCTGAGACCGCTGTCCGGCCCAAGCAGATAGTATCAGCTGTCTGGCCCAAGCATCGTGTGTCTGCTGTTCAGTCCAAGCAGCGCTTGAGCCCACTGTCCGGCCCACAAAGTCCCCCTCCACAACCAAGGGTCAGGATTGCCCCATGGACTCACCTCTCAGTGACTCCCCTGTAAGTGATACTCACATTGTATGCAAACAATGTAAATGAGAATTATTTGTATATGTTTTTTAAATTGTTTTTAGGTTTTAACATTACTATGTACACAGCAATAATCAAATGTTTTGTATGCATTATTTGTGTTACAGGTGGAGATAGAGGGCTGGGTGCGTCCATGGGAAAGCCCCAATGGCATTCCATCTGACTACATCACCTGGTTAAAGGAGGACCCAGAAAGAGGGCTGTTTACGCCTTTCCAGGTGTACAAAGACATCACCGGTCTTCTGAGAAAGAGACGGGCAATGGATCGGACTGGATGTCGGATTTATATAGGTACAAGCCTTTTTACAACAGAACTCTGTGTTTGAAAAATTCCAATCTGCACAGCACTGAGTCTGCACTTTTGAGAGTAGATAATGACATTGCCTTGTTTGTAGATGCTGGAATCCTACTGTTTTAGTGCTATTAGACCTCACAGCGGCTTTTGACACAGTGGACCATGCAGTCCTCCTCTCTCGCCTTGATCACTGTGTAGGCATCCGAGGCTCGGCACTTTAATGGTTTAGCTCCTATTTGGCAAATAGGAGCTTTTCCGTCATGATTGGTGACCTCTCGTCGTCAGCTGCTCCTCTCTCTTGTGGGGTACCCCAGGGTTCCATTCTTGGCCCCATTCTGTTTGTGTCGCACTGAACTCCCTGCTTAGTTGTATTAAAGATATTAAGTTGTGGCTGTCACAAAACTTTCTTAATTTGAACGAAGATAAAACTGAGTGTGTTATTTTCAGTACCTCAGGCACACAAAATGGTCCTGCTTTGAACCTGGGGGCTCTGGCATCATACATACGGCAGCTGTCAAAATTTGGGCGTTACTTTTGATTGCAGCATGAAATTTAACAAACAGATCAGCAATGTTGTTAGAATGAGCTTTTTCCAGCTTCGTCTCCTGGCTAAAGTTAAGCCTTTCCTGAGCAAGCACGACCTAGAAAAGGCTATTCATGCCTTTATTAGTTCAAGGTTGGATTATTGTAATGCTTTCTATGTTGGTCTGTATCAGACCTCCATCTCACGCCTTCAATTTGTTCAAAATGCTGCTGCTCGCTTTTTAACAAATACATCTAGACGCGCACACATCACTCCTGTTCTCTACACCCTACATTGGCTCCCTGTGCGCTTTAGAATCAATTTTAAGATCTTACTGTTTGTTTTCAAGGCATTAAATGGCCTGGCCCTGGAGTATTTGTCCAAAATTTTAACTTTGCGTAAGCACAACCGGTCATTGCGGTCTTCGAATCAGCTGGTTTTAGAAGTCCCAAGGTCTAGGTATAAACGGTGGGGTGATCAGGCTTTTGTAGTTGCTGCCCCGAAACTCTGGAACAAGTTACCCCCTGATATTCATACAAGCCTTCCGTGATCACGCATCACCCCCACCCCTCCTCCACGCAGTTGCTAGTAGCCAAGGAGGACACGGAGGAATAAAACAAGTGTGAAACAAGACAGACGGAGGAAAATAGTATTATTTTGAGAAAAATATTGTACTAGTTGCTTAGTTTTTTTCTTCTTTTTAGCCCCCTGGTAGCCTTTAGTCTCTAGAAAGAGCCAGCATCTACGCAAATCTACGTACCTGTGCGTGGAGGATCGCACATTTTCTACGAGTAGTAAACATTAGCTTCAGGCTAACGCCAGCTCCATGGCTACCTCTACACCTGGCGAGTCCCCACTTCCCCACAGGATTTCCTCGTTGCTTGAAAATGCAATCAAAGAAATTGCTGACCTTAGGGAAGAAGTTCGTCAGCTCTCAGAGGACTTAAAAACCAAAGGTGCCTTGTTAACAGCCGACCTGGACGTTGCTCAAAATCAATCGCTCCAAATCACAACTCTCTCGGCGGGCTTCCAGGATACTGCGCCTTGGGATCCATCCGCCTGCCCAGATCCATCTTCTTGCTCGACACCGGCCATCAGGCCATCCTGGACTGAAGTGGTTTGCGGTCGAAAGAGAGCCTCGTGTAGGGCTCCATCGCCTCCTGTCCTCAGCCTCTCCAGTCGCTTCGATGCCCTGTCGAAGACGAATGTTCCCCTGGTAGCGGCCGATGTGGTTACCCGGGCTCGCCCCGCTTCAAAGCCGACTGACCAGCTGTCGTCACAGGAGAGGACCGCTGCCTTGCGGCGAAAACTTCTGAGGGATGCGGTAGTCAGACGGTCCGATGGCCTCCCTTGCCTGAACCGGCCAAATGACAACGTTCCTAAAAAACAATCTCCCCCACCGAATGGTAAGCAATATTCCTCTTCTTTTCCTTGTCCATTCACGCCCCCCCCTCCCACTCCTCGTCCGCTCTTCCCCCCAACCACAATAATTATTGGTGACTCCATCACCCGGGATATACGTTTTTTTTTATGCTGTCACACACTGCTTTCCTGGAGCCAAAGTTGCATACCTCCTGGCTAAAATTGTGGACCTGATACCCTCACTCCCGACCTCTATTAAACGCATCGTGGACATAACGACATGTCCTATCAGCAGAGTGAGCGCACAAAGAAAGACTTTGGCACTCTCATTGAAGCTTTAAAAAGCACTGGGAAGTTGATTTTTATTTCGGGCCCACTTCCATCTCGAGGTCGTTGAGTATGCCTTTTTAGCAGACTACTCATCCTCAACACCTGGCTCCAGCTTACATGCAGCATTCACAAGATAGGTTTTATTGACAATTTTATTATTTATTATTTTTATCTGTTTTGGGAACGTGGCTCCCTGTTCAGCAGGGATGGGATTCATCCCAATACACGCAGCAGCCAGATGCTATGTGGGAATTTGCGGCACGCCCTGCAGACCCAGACCTTTGATTGACTGTTTGCACCCCGTAAGCATATTCACAAGCGCACTTCCCAGTCACACTCTCCCATAAGCTCTCACTCCTTTACAAATAACTCTGCTAACCCACAGACCAGCTATATCATTCCAATAAGAATCAATAATATCAGTAATCAGAGGTACAGCGCTACATGCTCCTCTGTGCTTCCTTTGGAGCAGCCACCCATTCATAATCCCATAACTACGGTGTCTGTCCCCCGACTGAGATCGGTAAAATCAAACGTAAACCAACGAGGTGCTATACTTAACCTAATTGGAATTAAAACAACCACTGCAACGATAGAACAGAATAGGAGAATCAAATGTGGACTATTAAATATTAGATCTCTGTCTTCTAAAGCAATATTGGTAAACAATTTGATATCAGATAATCAAACTGATCTATTCTGTCTTACTGAAACATGGCTGGGACATGAAGAATATTTTAGTCTAAATCAGTGTTTCTCCACGGGGCGGTACCGCCCCCCCAGGGGGCGTTCAGAAGATGACGGGGGGCGCTGGAAGCAATATTTTGGAAAGGGGGGCGTTGAGGTGCCCTTGGGGGGCGTTGGTTTGAAAGCTAGTTTAAACTAAAGGTTCACAATAACAATACATGTTCACAATTTAAACTACTAAAAAACAGTGGTCTGCAACATTAAGACCCTGTTTACACGATGACGCTCGCGGGTGAAAACGAAAAAATATTTTATCGGATGTGCCTTTCGTTTATACGGCGACGGCGTTTTTAAAAACATTAACAGCAAACATTAAAACACGACAGCAAATAGGAAAACACTTCAACAAATCATAAAAACATGACAGCAAATAGGAAAACTACGACAGCAAATAGGAAAACTACGACAGCAAACATGAAAACACGACAGTAAATATGAAAACACTTCAACAAATCATAAAACACAACAGCAAACATTAAAACACGACAGCAAATAGGAAAACAAAACGGCATTAACTTCTACCGGAAAAGGTAGGGCCTATCTAGCAGAGGACAGAGCCTCCTGATTGGACAGACGGACTGTCTCTCTGTTAAAAGTAGGCGCTTTTCCGTGTTTTTCACCTCTCCTTCCTGTTAAAAGACAGTCAGTCCGTCTGTCCAATCAGGAGGGTCCTGATTGACAGTTGCTGTCGTGTTTTCCTATTTGCTGTCGTGTTTTCCTATTTGCCGTTGTGTTTTATGATTTGTTGAAGTGTTTTCATATTTGCTGTCTTGTTTTAATGTTTGCTGTCGTGTTTTCATATTTGCTGTCATGTTTTCCTATTTGCCGTTGTGTTTTATGATTTGTTGAAGTGTTTTCATATTTGCTGTCGTGTTTTCCTATTTGCTGTTGTGTTTTCCTATTTGTTGTCGTGTTTTCCTATTTGCTGTCATGTTTTCCTATTTGCTGTTGTGTTTTATGATTTGTTGAAGTGTTTTCCTATTTGCTGTTGTGGGACCTTTTGGGAGTACCATTCATGATATGTAGTAAAATATTGAAGTTGTGGGAAGTTTAAATGGCTTAAACTGTATGTTTCATTCGTCCCCCCCATACTGTTTCAGTTGTCCCGGCCAGGAGGGACGAATGAAACATTACGCACGTCCCACTTTTGCTGTAATAATTCCTGAACGGTTTTGTTCAAAGCTGAAAATGCAACTGTATTTGACAGATGACAGGTGTAGGTTGCTAGTGACAAAATATTAGCTTTCAGTGCGATAAGATCGCTTTGTAAATTCCCTACTCCCCTACTACATCGAATTTCACACACTTTTGCGTCACCATATGCACGTAGATTTCCCCCCCAAAACTCTCGTCTAAACGCGGAATAAAAAGTGAGAACGCAACGACACTTTTGCGTTTTCTCTTCAGATCGTTTCCGTCTAAACATAGCCTAAAACCTGCCAGTTCACGGCACTGCGACTGGGTATCTTCTGTGCTTCTGTCAGCTTTGTTTGGCGCAGCTCCGTGCTGCCTTCAAGGAAACGGGACGTCAGAGCATCATCTTAAATGAGCTCTGTACTATGTGATGCGTTCAGATTTAAAAAACAAAAAAGCAATCGCCGCGACGTCCTGTTGTGTTCTTTAACAACCCACTGTAGCACAAGTAGACTTTATATTTCACAGTAACAGTTTTTCGTCAGATCGTTTATAGAAGACAACGTTTCCTACTGCACCTGAAGGCAGCTTCATTTCACGGAGAAAGAGAGAAAGAAAAGAGATGATCGAAAGCGTTGTCGAAAGATATCGACTGTGCTTTGTTGTTTGGCAAACATTTAGCTGTTTCACAAACTCCCGGGCAGTTCAGGGCTTGTGTTTGGTGTTTTAAAACTTTCTTGTGGAAGCGATAGAGGCAGTGATGTAACTGTTTACTGCAGGCTACAGGATTCTCACACCTCCTCAAAACGCAGCGCGATATGGGGTTGCGTTTCTCCAAACGTTTTTTTCTGCTATTTACTCGCAAGACAGGCGATAGCAAACCTAGACTCTTCTAACCTGTACTATTCTAAACATCAACAAAGGGCTCTCGCTAACTTTCAAAGGTTGTAAACTTATTTCCATTCTGCAGTAGGTGTCGTTTTTCAAGTTGGATGTCGTTCTTCAAGTCGTTTGTCATCACCAAAATACTTTTCTGTGTGTGTGTGTGTGTGTGTGTGTGTGTGTGTGTGTGTGTGTGTGTATAATCCTTCTGCTTTTACTTGATAAGTGCCAGCTTGTTTTCTGTTGGAACAATTCGATTATAGATTTAGATTTGAATGAAAAATAGATTTGAATGTTAAATTGCTAGTTGTTTCTGACTGGCTACTGTTAGTGTTTGTAATAATAATAATAATAATAATACATTTTATTTAAAGCGCCTTTCATGACACCCAAGGTCACTTCACAAACAAAAAAGGACATTCAAATTATAGTAATTTTATTAAAGGTGCTGAGGTTCACACCAGGGCAGCAGGCCTTTGGATAATACCTAATTATAGTTTGAATGTTGCATATCTAGTCGTTCTGATTGGCTGCTGTTATTTAAATTGAATGTCAAATGGTTGCATTTAAAAAAATCCTCAAATTTTAAACTTTTTAATCTTCAACATCCAATATGGAAAACATTACAGCCAATTATATATATATTATATTTGTTGTTGTTTACCGAGTGCCAGGCCCGTATTCTGAATTTTTATCTGAATTCTCAGTTTTTGTCATGTGTAGTCCTAAAATCAGATAAAATAATTATTGTAGGTGATTTTAATATCCATATGGACGTTGACAGCAATAGCCTTAGTACTGCCTTCAACTCACTACTAGATTCAATTGGTTTCAGTCAGAGTGTGCATAAGGCCACGCACTGTTTTAACCACACACTCGACCTTGTGCTGTCATATGGCATCAAAATTGAAGATTTAATAGTATTTCCACAGAATTCCTTATTATCAGACCATTTTTTAATAACTTTCGAATTCTTACTACCCGACTATACAAAATTAAATAAAAGCTTCTACACTAGATGCCTATCTGACAGTGCTAGAGCTACATTTAAGGAAGATATTCCAACAGCATTTAACTCAATGTCGTGTTTTAATATAACAGAGGACCTTCATGTTAACTTTAGTCCCTCCCAAATTGATAATTTTGTAGACGGCGCTACAGCCTGCCTACGGACGACTTTAGACTCTGTTGCTCCCCTCAAAAAGAAGATGATGAAGCAAAGGAAACTAGCACCTTGGTATAACTCCCAAACTCGCAAATTAAAACAAATCTCACGAAAACTTGAAAGTAAATGGCGTTCCACCAAATTGGAAGAATCTCGTTTAGATTGGCAAGACAGTCTGAAAAATTATAGGAGGGCGCTTAGAAATGCCAGATCAGACTACTCTGTTGAGATTATTACATTACTCAACACTAATAGAAGAAAATAAGAACAACCCATGGTTTCTTTTCAGCACTGTAGCCAGGCTGACAGACAGCCACAGCTCTACTGAGCCATCTATTCCCCTAGCTCTTAGTAGTGACGACTTTATGAGTTTCTTTAATGATAAAATTATAACAATTAGGGATGGAATTCATCACCTTTTGCCCTCAACTTCTAACGGTTCACCTTTGAATGCAGGAATGCTAGAAAGAACGACAGGACCTGACATATACTTAGACTGCTTTTTTCCTATAGACCTTTAGACAATTAATGCTAAAGGTCTCTTCAGCAAAGCCATCTACCTGTTTCTTAGACCCCATCCCAACGAGGCTACTTAAAGAAGCGTTACCCGTGGTTAACACTTCATTACTAGATATGATCGATATGTCTTTATTAACAGGTTATGTACCGCAGTCATTTAAAGTAGCTGTGATAAAACCTCTTCTGAAAAAACCCACCCTCGATCCTGAGGTCTTAGTAAACTATAGACCTATATCTAACCTTCCCTTTCTCTCCAAGATCCTTGAGAAAGTAGTCGCTAATCAGTTATGTGACTTTTTACATAAGAATGGTCTATTTGAGGACTTTCAGTCAGGATTTAGAAAGCATCATAGCACAGAGACGGCACTGGTGAAAATTACTAATGACCTTCTAATTGCTGCTGACAAAGGACTTGTCTCCATACTTGTCTTATTAGATCTTAGTGCTGCATTCAACACTATTGACCATACCATCCTTTTACAGAGACTGGAACATTTAGTTGACATTAAAGGAATCGCACTAAATTGGTTTAAGTCCTATTTCTCTGATCAATCTGTTTGTTAATATCAACGATAAATCCTCCAAGTACGCTAAAGTTAGCCATGGCGTTCCTCAAGGCTCAGGGCTTGGACCAATTATATTCTCCTTATATATGCTTCCTCTAGGCAATATTATTAGGAAACATTCAATTAACTTTCACTGCTATGCAGATGACACCCAATTATACTTGTCAATCAAGCCAGACGAAACCAGTCAGTTAGCTAAACTTCAAGTGTGCATTAAAGATATAAAAACTTGGATGACCTACAATTTTCTGATGTTAAACTCAAACAAAACTGAAGTGATTGTGTTGGGCTCCAAACACCTCCGAGCTTCATTATCGAAAGATATAGCTACACTGGATGGCTTTGCCCTGGCCTCCAGCACTACTGTTAGAAATCTAGGAGTTATTTTTGATCAGGATTTATCCTTCAATGCCCATCTAAAACAAACCTGAAGAACAGCCTTTTTTCATTTTCGTAACATTGCCAAAATTAGGAATATCCTGTCGCAAAACGATGCTGAAAAAACTAGTCCATGTATTTGTTACTTCTAGGCTGGACTACTGTATTCCTTACTATCAGGATGCTCAAAGAAGTCCCTTAAGACTCTCCAGCTGATCCAGAATGCTGCAGCACGTGTTCTGACAAGAACTAAGAAAAGAGATCATATTTCTCCTGTATTAGCTTCTCTGCATTGGCTTCCTGTAAAATCCAGGATTGAATTTAAAATCCTTCTCCTGACCTACAAAGCTCTAAACGGTCAAGCACCTACATATCTTGAAGAGCTCTTAGTACCTTATTGTCCCACTAGAGCACTACGCTCCCAGAATTCAGAGCTTCTCGTGGTTCCTAGAGTCTCTAAAAGTAGGATGGGAGCCAGAGCCTTCAGCTATCAAGCTCCTCTCCTGTGGAACCAGCTCCCAGTCTGGGTTCGGGGGGCAGACACCATAACCATATTTAAGAATAAACTGAAAACACTCCTCTTTGATAAAGCCTATAGTTAGGGAGAGTAGAGTAGAGGGAGGCAGGCCAGTACAGCCCGATCCGGTTGGGGAGAGTTCTAGCCCGACCAGGCTCCTCTCTTTAGCCTGCCTCTCTTAGTTATGCTATTATAGTTCTAGACTACGGGGGAAGTTCCTTCCTTCCTGTGACACACTGAGCTCCTCTCTCTTTCCATTTGATTCCATTTGTGTGCATCCTTGCCCCAGAAATGCTTGTTACTAACCTAGCTCTGGGGAGTTTACTCCCCGGAGTCCTTATGTTTCTTTTCCCGCCCAGAATATTCCTTTGGATTAGGGTGGCACCGCGACCTTGGTTGGAGCTGTCACTGTGGTCTTGCTCTTGAGGGAATTACTGGAATTGTTGGGTCTTTGTAGTGTGGTCTAGACCTACTCTATCTGTAAAGTGTCTCGAGATAACTCTTGTTATGATTTGATACTATAAATAAAATTGAATTGAATTGAATATTCGGACGATTAAAGATGTGGCTCTTTTTAGGTCTAAACTAAAGACCTATTTGTTTAGGCTGGCTTTTAATACATAGTAGTGGTGTGACAATTTCACTCTCCTGTTTCTTTGCAACCTTTTCTGATTTTTTTGTGTTATATGCTTTATTCTTTTTTATTGTATGTGTTGTTTTGTACTTGGCTCCTGATGTTAAGCACTTTGGATACCTGCTGGCGCTGTCAAGTGCTATATAAATACATTTTGATTGATTGATTGATTGATTGATGTGGTTCTATCCACCAGAACCTCCTGGATATGTCAGGGGGGCTCTCCCAACTCCACAGCTCTATTTCCGGAGCCGTGTTTTTGTGTGGCGCCCTGTTGGAGTTTGGAGATACTCCCTGAAGTGTCCTCGGGGTGATGAGTGTGTGGGTAGGGCACAGAATGTGCACCTGTACAAGTCTGGCTACCACACCTGGGTATACCTCACTTCATCTTTGCAATGAGTTATTACATTTCAGTTACATACCCAACACTATCTATGTAAACACGTGAGAAAAAAGCTTTGGCCTTTATTTGATTTTCCCCCCTATCTGTACTTTAGGTATGCCACATCTGCGACGTATCCAGCTGGTACACCATGCTGGCAGAGGTCCTGTGCTGCGGGCCGTGTACCAAGGCAGGCAGGAGCAAGGAAAGTGTGACTGTGGGTCGCTGGATTGCGTGGGATTCCGCTATTTTATCACAACTTAGCGAGGCTCACCAAGCTATGTTCCCTGCCATCCTCACCAGCAAGTGAGTATACAAACAGTCAACATTTAAATTCTGCCATCTACTAGGTACCTTTCTAAATACATCACGTTTGTTGCTAGAAATATTGCAGTTTGAGACTGCATTGTAACAGTAGCTACTCTTCCTGGGGTCTCCTGGCATTTTCCTTGAGCTTTCAGCAGCACAAAACGAAGTGTTAAAGACAATTTAACATGCTTTTGTCTCCATCCTTCCATCTGCGCCGCTCCTGCACCACCCCTTTCTGCTAGCAGAGGCCAACAATGTGCAGGATTACCGGAACCAGATCCTCTCCAGTTTTGGCACTGTGCTGAAAATGGATTCCACCAAGCAAGTATGTAAATCACAAAAAGTATGCTATTCTGTATGATGCAAAACATTAGCAGTATTGTTTTTTTGTTTCGCTTCAGCTTTAATTGAACCCATTTTAACACTGTTGACAGAAATAGAATAGAAATAGAATCTAAGTTATCACATTATTCAAACTTAACATATTTTTTAGGTGGTAAAGAAGCTGTCTGGCGAGGGCAAAGGCTCAGTTGAGTGGTTCACCAGCATCGGAAACAAGCACTCCCAAATAGTTTTGTTTGTGCTAACCTGTGAGGAGTCCACGAGAAGCTGAAACCAATGTGCCGTGGAGTCAAGGACAGGTTCCATGGGTGTTGCCGTGCACAGGGACCAACAGGGACGGAGACTTTGTTCCAGCCTTGGGTGGACAGTGGTATGGTTGTGCGTCTGGACATCTTCCACTGGATCCTCCGGTTTGACACAGCCATACGCACAGAGTCACACTGCAAGTATGCTGTGTTTAAGTCGGCTCTAGCTGGGGCTGTGATGGCCTACAACCGCACCGACCTGGAGCTGCTCATCGAGGCCATCAAAGCCAAGAACCCGGGCAATGCTGAACTCTGTCTCAGACAAAGATATTGTCCGGCTCTACATTTAAAGGGACCACCTCAAACACCACGTGCGGAGGGTCACACTCAGGGGCTCAGGAAACATTCCGGCTCACCCACCTGACCATCGTGGAGCTAAAAGGTCCTGCTGGGCTGGACGAGAGTGGAGTGAGCCCCTTCAAAACACCTGGTACAACATACAAAAACAGCGCTCCTTCATGTTGGTGGCTACGAAGAACAAAGAGTTCACATCCTTTCGTTCTTGCTGCCTGGTGGTAGGAAGCTGGTCGTCTTTAGAAGATGAAGACGAAGGGCTCTCACCCCTCCATGCTTGCTGCCGCCTTGGAGTAGAAGGCTGGTCGTCTTCAGAGGATGAAGAGGAAGGGCTATCACCCCTTCATATTTGCTGCCTGGTGGTAGAAGACTGGTTGTCTTCAGAGGATGAAGAGGAAGGGCTATCACCCCTTCATATTTGCTGCCTGGTGGTAGAGGGCTTGTTTTCTGCACAAGACAAAGGGCTCCCACCCCTTTTGCCTGCGCTCCTTCAAGATGGTAGAAGGGGGTTAGTGCCTACGAAGAACAAAGAGCTCACATCCCTTCGTTCTTGCTGCCTGGTGATAGAGGGCTGGTTTTCTGCACAAGACAAAGGGCCCTCACCCTTTTGCCTGTGCTCCTTCATGATGGTAGAAGGGTTGGTGACTCCACTAGACGAAGGTCTCTCACTCCTTCGTTTGGACTTCTTCGAAGAAGAGTACATATCTCCTGAAGACCGAGGTCTTGCAAAGAATTTTAGTCCAAAAATGGATCTAAACATTTTCTCGATGATTTCTCGTTTGTATACTGGCGTTGTGAAACTGCAAGTACAAACACACAAACACACACAGCAATTACTTCACTGGTAATCACATTATTGTTTCAAGCAGCACACTAAGAAAGTTATTTTACTTAACCCTTGTGTTGTCCTTCATGTCACGGGGACTTGTTTAGTTTATTCACTTTTTGTATTAGCCTCGCATCCCGGGCCCCGTTCACGTCGGGGCCCGGGTTGTAGAGGCGAGGCAGCCGCCGCACCCAGGCGTCCCACACGTCTCGTACGGCCGCCAGTTTGTCCGAGGCTCGTCTGGCGGCTCTCGTCTCGTGGTCGTCAAATCGCAGTAGTCTCGAGAACGCGTGGAACCGTTTGAGTGGCATCGTGGCGTGGAAAATGGCGCTGCCGCTCTCCTTGTGGCACAGGCTCTCCACGGCCTCGTTTCGGGACCTGTACACGCCGGCGAGGATCAGCAGCCCGAGGTAGCCGCGCAGGTTCGTCGCAAGTTCTTCTTCTGGGACATTGCGTGCGGTGCTGACGAGAATCCGATGCAGCTCCGAATCTAGAGTCAAACGACGGGCATGCTGGCTTCGCACCTGGCTGCCGAACCAAGGACCAAAGGTCCAAATGACAAAGAAGAAGTAGAACAGGGAGATCAAAAACAAATCAAGACATGAAGACAAATGTGTACAGTATGTGTGTATAATAAAAATGTTTAGTAGGTCGAGGTCAAAGCTTTCCCTCTCCCCCTTTTCACTACTACAAGCTACTGGGACCCGGAGGACGAGGCGAGGGTAGCGGGAATTGCGTTCCAGTGCAGCACGGGTCTCTGGGACCCGAAGGCCTAGGCGAGTGTAGTGGGAAATGCGTTCGACTGCAGCACGGGTCCCCATGACCCGATGGACAACACAAGGGTTAACTAAACCTTCTAACTATCCATGTGTGTGCAACAAGCACAGGGTTAAAACAATTAAAAGACAAATGTACAGTAAACATTTGGGCTACTCAAAGAGCTATGCAAATTTCAAATTACCATTTTCTATACGTGCAAAATGTCATCCTTCCTACATTCTTCTGTTCTCCCATACATGCCTTACAAACACTCATTCCTACTTCCATAAGCATCCATACATTCAGTCATGAATAAACATTCATTTATCCATTCATAAATATCCATACATTCAGTTACAGTATAAACATGCCTTCAACCCTCCATTCATATCCATACATACATTCAGTCACAGATATACATTTCCTGAATTCATAGTCATACGTTCATCGCTGCTCATTAATGAGCTTGACTGAGAGAGGAACAAATGAGTGCTTATACCTGTTATATTTGCACAGAGGAACCCTGTACCTCTTTCCTGAGTTCAATAGCTCAAACTCTGAAGACAACACGTGAGAGTTATCAGATAGAATGGTCTTAGCCTGCCTGATTGTTGCCTGATCAAAAAGCTCCTGCGGGTTGAGAGGTCCAGGTGTTCCCATAATTTTGCCTGCCGTCTTAACCAGATTGAAAATCTGAGTTTTGGATTTGACTGTCAACGACACGCTGATGAGTTCTGGCACAGACATTTGTTACCTGTGTGCGCCAGCTCAGGTCATTATCAATATAAACTCCTAGATATTTAAAGGAGGACACCTGCTTGATGTCATAACCATGGATGGCTACAGGGCTCTGATCTCCAGCTGATCTGAGGTCTACCTAGCCTAGTCCTAGCAGACTCTCAAACATTTCATTTGTACAGAGAGTCTGGCCACTCTCCATTGACAAGTGTTAACTTCCTTGAAGGCGGGTACTCTGTTGAAGTTTAAAACTAATGGATCTGCCCAGAGCCACTCTGGATCTGCCACAACCAATCGCTAACGTTTGGTCGTGAGTCACAAACACAATAACATAAAAGGATAATGGCTTTATTCTAGATTTATTGAGTAATTGTGCATAATGAGATGTATAATTGTTGAATATATCATATTTGTAGTTGTTTGTACTGTTTATTTTAACATCAGTAGTCTAGTGCTAGTGATGTATCTAACTTGATTTTACATAACAGGGTTGAGGTTATACAAGCATTATTACACAGGGAGACCAGGCAAACCAAAGATGGGGGAAAATGGCTTAGACCTTAGAGGGTAAAGTACTGTATAGTACAAATTTGAGGTATACTTGTAGTTTACTTGAGTATTTGCTTCTCATGTCACTTCCTACATCTCCTCCACTACATTTAAAAAAGATATTGTACTTTTTACCCTACTTTTTTAACTCATCAGAAGATCCAGAAATCTTACAAATGAAAAATTATGTTTGATGATAATAAAAGTTAAAGATTCACACAACTGGCACCAAAGATTTTGATATAGTGGATACAGTATATACTATATATATATATATATATATATATATATATATATATATATATATATATATATTAGGGCTATCAAAATAACGCGTTAAAAAAATGAACGCAGATTAATCCATTCCATATTGACGTTTGCATACAGACGAAAATCTGGTTCCACTGATATGTCTGCGCTTCTCTCTGCTGCTCTGAAACAGACGTTACAGGAAACACAAACCCCGCTGCATGTGATGCTAGTTAACACAATACTCAACAGCAGCTAACGTTAGCCTACCGCTAGCTAGTAGCTGGATTAAACACGGTTACAATGCTGACAGCTAACGCTAAACGGTGTAAAGTTTGACTGTGTTTTACTGTAGAGGATTCAACACCGGGATGTAACAATCTGCAGCTGCCGTCGGAGAAACAACACAGACGGTGAAAAAAAAACAACACAGCCGGTGCGTTCAATGAAACTGGTAAACTACAGCCTCGTGGTGCATTTGAAGTTATTGTATATGTCCTTTTCCTATCTGGTTGTTGTTTTTGTCGTTCAACAGCAATTTACTAGTGAAATAAGTTATTGTTATACATTATTATTAAATCATTTAATTTTGACCATATGGCCTTAGCAATACACAAGCCGTTCTTTAAAGTCACCAACTGTTGTTTAGTACCCTTTTTTTTTTTTTCCTTTTTTTTCTTTCTTAAAAAGTATCGTTTCAGGCACCGTTAATTATGTATGCGATTAATTTCGATTAATTAATCACAGAGTATGTAATTAATTAGATTACATTTTGTAATCAATTGACAGCCCTAATATATATATATATATATATATATATATATATATATATATATATATATATACTTGACTATGTTTAGGGACACATTTATATCCAGATTAATGTATTGTTTATAGATTTATATATGAAATTTTGTCTGGGACTTTTGGGGTATTTAGCTTATGACATAAAAATATTGTTTTTGTTTACTTCTTTCATTTGTTTACTTGTTTCATTCTGTGTGTAATCTAAAGGGAACTGTACAAAAGAATGAATGAAAATGGTCATAGCTGTAGTAACGCTTAACTTTTTCGGAATTTTCAGAATAAAGTTGCTTTGGTTTGTCTTGAAACGTAATGATTTATTGTTCATTTATCATTTTGTTCATATCATGTGTGTTTAAGTTGTATAATTTGGAAATCCCAATTACCCAGAGCCCAAACTGACACTTTCAATGCTTATTTTGTCAAACCACCCGTTCAAACCTCAAAATCATTCCAAATAAACGAAGATTATTAAAAATAGTCTAATTAAAAGCTGGAAAGCTGGAACCATGACATGTTGACATGACATTTATGCCTAAAAAATGACTTAAACAACAATCAAAATAGTTGCCAATTAATTTTCTGTGAATCAGTGTCATTGATTAATTGACTAATTGTTATATTATGTAATGCATCATATTTTAGAAGCTAATCTCACATTTTGTGTACAAAGTTGAGTGGAGCTATGCTTTGAAATTCATTGAGCAGTTATTGAGCTAATTGAAGAAATCAGAAATGCCTTAAACAAAAAAAAAAAATGCAGCTGGGATATTTATTGGTCTCAAGAAAGCATTTGACACAATAAATCATGACAGATGAATCAGTAAACTTGAACGGTATGGTATCGGGGGTTGTTTTGAACCAGCTGAGAAGCTATCTACATAACAGGCAGCAGTTTGTGAAGTTAGGTGAATACATGTCGTCTTGTTTGGACATTACTTGTGGTGTCCCCCAAGGGGTCAGTGTTGGGGCCAATTCTTTATATTCTATAGTAAAACATTATAATTTCTAAAATTTGTCTTATTTGCAGATGTTAAGATGCATGTTGAGATAGATACTGTGACTATTGAAAGAGTGTATGTAAATTACATTTCTCGGTGTGATTATAGATCACAAGCTCTGCTGGAAACCTCATATAAAACACGTTCAATCTAAAGTGTCACGGAGCATCTCAGTCCTGAGTAAGGCAAAGCATGTATTGGATCACAAATCATTGCATATTCTATATTGTTCACTGGTTTTACCTTATTTAAATTACTGTGTGGAGGTCTGGGGGAACACCTATAAAAGCATGCTGCAACTACTGATCACACTACAAAAAAGAGCCATAAGAACAGTTCATAAAGTAGGATATTATGATCACACCAACTTACCGTTTTTACATTCCAAAGTTTTAAAGGTCATTGATTAGTTGAATTTCAAGTTGCACAAATCATGTATAAAGCTAAAAACAGACTACTAACAGGTACTATTCAGAAGTTCTTTTTTGATAGAGAAGGGGGTTATAATTAAGGGATACGTTTAAATTAAAGGTTTGAGCTGTAATGCACGACTATAAAAAGTCAGTGCATTACAATCAGTGGTGTGAAATTATGGAATGGTCTATGCACAGAACTAAAGCAATGTCCAAACATAATCCAGTTAAAAAAAGGTACAAAGTATGTGTGTATGTATAGTAGATATATAGGCTATATATCATAAGATAATTGTGAAGAAGATATAAATATGTGTTAAATGAAATAATAATTTACTGAGTTATGGAAAAGGGGTAGGATTAAATAAGTGTATACTTCTTCCTACTCCTTTTCAGACATGTCTATGTAGGGGGGGTTTTTTTGTGTAATGTTTTGTTTGGTTTATTTTTGATATGTCTGAAATAAATTTCTTCATTCATTCATTGACATCACCAGACTTTACGCAGTAAAAATAATAACTTGCTAAGTTTTTAACAGAATGATGAGGGAGATGTCAATCAAAGTGAAAACACCAGTGTGGCCTTTAAGGTTTCACATACAAATGATATATTTTTATTAAATATGATGCATTAATATTGATTAAACTACCAAATGATATAAAAAGATATATTTATTTGACAGAAACGTGAGGAA
>NC_135856.1:28697591-28705091 GCF_031162955.1 Sander vitreus | reverse complement strand
CCACTCAATTTCATTTGGAGGATCCTGGAGCCATAACAAACAACGCTCTCACATACTGCGCACACACTCACACTCTCTCTCTCTCTCTCACACACACACACACACACACACACACACACAGAACAAGGTACAATTCTGTTGAAAAGTTGAATAAGAAAAAGGTAGTACTTACTACAAAACTACTGTTAACTTTTTCTAAAATGCGTTTTTCGTTTAGTGCCATTGCTTCACCTTTTCTTTTCTTCACTCGTTTCTTTTCCAGCTTTTTACAGGCGTACATCTTACCGGTGGCACGTACTTGGCAGGCACAAACCTGGAAAACAAGCAACGAGGAAACACGATCACACACACATGCCCATAAAAAAAACAAAAAACACACACACACACACACACACACACACACACACACAATAACTAATGGAAGTTAATGTGTCACACCACAAATTTCTCCACCCAACATCACAGGAGTCACACATAAACAGTGCTGCATTAACTAACTGTTAAAGGTTACCTGCAGCAACTAAAATCATTAACATCTCATTCCCAAATGTGGTGCGTAAGGTAATGTAACTTTGCCCCTGTATCCATCACAAAAAACAAAACAAAAAAACACTAATGACCACAGTAAACCAAGTTATTTCAACTTCTTGATTACAGTCACACTCACCTCGCCAAATCCACCTTTTCCTAGTACTCTGTAATGTCTGAAGGTATTTTTGGTTACTGGTTGCCTGCAGGAATGGAAAGAAGAGAAAAAGAGGGAAATGATAAAGAGAGACAAAAAGAGACATAAAATAACTGATGGGTTATGTCATTCTCTCAGACTGTGTGATGTGGCAGACAGAGTAATGCTCTAATATATTATTAATCCACCCTGATGCCTGCTGTTTCCACCCTGCTACAGTTACCCAGCCATTATGCAAAGCATCATCAATTATTTATTACCACTCACAACGAAACACTGATTGGCAGCACCACCTTTTGTCTTTCAGTGCAAACATCTTTCCTGCGACAAGTCTCTATATGCTGTAATGTTTGTTTTCCGTCTGCTGCGAGCATTTACTAAGATAATGTCATCATCATTATTGTTTTATTATATTCATTAATAATTGAATTTAATATCTGCAGTCTTTTCCTCTAGACATTATGATCCCTCCAATAGAAAAAAGTTCATGGGCTGGAAGTTTATAGGGGACAATTTGCTGCCCTTAGCAAATAAAGAAGTAGAATGAATGATGCAAAAAGTCTCAACAGAGACTTCTTTGACTTTTATATCGAATGTGTATAAGATCATACAGGTGTCATTTTTATGTAGGAAAAAAGGAATGGTTTGCATGTGTGCTTCACCAAGCGTGTCATCTGCAGTGACTACCCACCTCTCCAACCATTTCCACTGCAGGAAGCGAGAGAAGTATATGGACTCGTGGTAGGAGGAAAATGGAGCTCCACTCAGATAATCACGAACTATTCTGTAGTGAGGGAGGGAGAGAGGGAGGGAGGGAGGGAGAAAGAGGGTTGGTAATCATTTAATAACAAGGTAATAAAGATGTGACGATGTACGTCACCAGATAAAAACAGAAAAAATACAAGCACAAATAAAAACTTCTTGCCAAATCTTCCAGACAGACAGACATCTGGCCTGCTCTCCCCAGAGAACGCCTTTTAACCTTTAGGACTACAAACACACACATCCTCTTTATCCAACTCCCCCCTGAATCACACGTGTGTGTGTGTGTGTGTGTGTGTGTGTGTGTGTGTGTGTGTGTGTGTGTGTGTGTGTGTGTGTGTGTGTGAGAATGAGTGAGTGAGTGAGTGTTCAGTAGGGCTGTGTATTGGCAAGAATCTGGCGATACGATACGTATCACGATTCAATATATTGCAATATATTTCGATACTGTGCGTAAGGCGATATATTGGGATTTTTTTTTCAAGTATAATTTTAGAAAAACTAATATTTAAAAAAAAAAGACATGATGTGCATAAAAGTCAAAGAAGTTTACTTTAGGTAAACAATTCAGTACACAGAAAATCACACTGCCAGTTTGGGATTGTGGTTCACAGGTTCTTAGTGAGCTAATGTTTAATGCTAAAGTAGGCCAAAGTTCAGCCATAGCTACATCGTTAGCTTCTAGCAAAAAGTCAGGCACTGCTAGGCACTGTTAGGCAAGGACACTAGTGGTGCGTCTCAGCATAGCCATCTGGCGGTAGGGGGTTTAAACACAACATAAACCACTGTCTTACATGAATATTTTTGCACGTAAACTTAAAAAAAAAAAACACGATACTGCGTTTTTGAAAATCGATACAGTATTGCTAAATAAAATATCGCGATATATTGATTTTTTCGTACACCCCTAGTGTTCAGGCATTGCCGCCTGTGTTTCGGTTGAAAGCGGTTATCTGTGAAAAGAGTGGGGGGAAAAAACACCCGTAAAAAATGTCCTTGAACAGAGACATTCCACTCAACTCAAGCAGGAAACAGGATTTTGGGGAAATCGGTTTTCACTGAGCAGGAGGTTGAGCGTTGAACATCTAATCTCATTTTACCTCACATGTGAATGTGGGTGTGAGTCTGTCTGAATCTATGCGATTATGTCATATTTTCAGGCATAATCACCCCCAAATATCGGAAACAGTCCTGCCATAAATTGAAGGGTCGAGCTAACGGACACCAAAGTTCTTTGAGGAATGAAGGGGTCACCAAAGGACCCAGCCTCGTCGTCTCCTGACCATACGCCACCCGAGACTTGTAAGAACATGATTGTTTGACATGACCCTGCCAGCCTCTCATATTAGTGTCCTTCCAGTTCCACTGCGTTGACTACAGATGTTGTTTGACTTAAACACCATGTCCTCTTTGACACCGTGGTATCAAACAGACATGAACTCAACTGTATGAAACAGGTTTACACTTAGTTTCAAGCAGTGGTGTAGTCTAATGTATTGTAGTGGGTATACTGTACTATGTATGTATGTATATAAAAGCCAGAATCTGCCTTTCGGGGGGGGCTTATCATAGGGGGGGGGGGGGCTGGGTGTCCTCCCGAGGGAAGTTCTGAGCATCAACGACTTAATTTCCTGTATTCGGATACATTTTTATGCACCAATTTACGGTGGTACCTTATTTAGCCTATGTGAAGAAGAAAAACACAGATGACAATTCAAAATATACCAAAAATCTAATGGAAAATATGTTGTTGCGTGTCATTGGGCATTTTTAAGTGGGTAGATGGAAATCCTGGAGCTTTCGTAGTGGGTATACTGCGTATACCTGCATATCACATAGACTACACCACTGGTTTCAAGGGTTATGGCAAGAAATAATACGGGTCAGCAAAAATGTTGTGGTTACGCCTTACAAATGTATTGTCCTTGCTGTCTGTGCTGTCGACAGATAACATATTTAAGAATACTACACCGCAGTGCTGGGTCCCATTCTAAGGGTCTGGTGTTCCCACCCCCCACCCCCCCTTCTCTTCAGTCAACACATATGACTCAGGTTTTCATCCTGGATCTCAAAGGAAGACTGAACTAAGACTGAAAACTTAGATGCTTCTATTTTATTTTAATCAAGGCAAATGCTTATTTGATGTTTGATATTAGATGTAGTTTCTGTTATTTCAAGGATTGTGTACGAAGACGCTCAAGATCAAGACTAACCAGTTTCACCCCAGTGTCCATTTCAGAAAGTCCATGCCAAAAGCAGAGAAAAGCAGTTATTGTATACAAGTATACCATGACTAGCATAACTGGAAAATACTTTAGCTACATCAACCTGGTTAAACATTGTGTATAAAACACAATGTTTAACCACAACCAGGATGCATATATTACCACTAATATATGCATCCTTTCAAAATATAAATCCCTAAAGACGGTGACAGGCAAATCTAAGTCACTATAAAAAAGGATGACAATACAAAAATGTGTAATCTCATTTTTATAATATAATCTTTTGTTCTGCTCAATCTTGATAGCACATCTTCCAGTTGGCTGACAGCAATATTAGTTACCTGAAATATAAGATTAGGACTAGACAAACAAGTCGTCAATGCAAGCTTTCGATGCCGAGTTTCGTATATCCAGCATTAGAAGACAAACACCTGTCATCCAAATTATAACCAGCAGCATCATGATTGTCAATCGTTGAATCATTGGTATTAATCGGCAATCCCTTCAGATTCCCAACGATTAAGTATAGTACACCTATGCCTTGAGTATAAAAGTTAAAAAGATGTGATACCTGAAATCAATCTTATTATAAATATAAAAGAAAAACATCCCAACAGTATGCATTGACATCAACTACAGGACCATAGAAAGCTCCGGTACAGAGCGGTTCTGATGTGAGCTGTGCTACTACTGAACAAGCAGCACTTTCTCTCCTGCCGACCAGTGTGCTAAAATTCTCTTCTGCCAGCCTACAACACATGACTTTTTTTTTTTTTTTAAATCAAACTTACAGCAGATATCCCTCCCTACCACCCAAATGCTGAAGAGATGCTCATATTTGGCAGGGATATTTTCCTTGACCATATTTTAAAATGACTTCATCACTAAGGAGGATGAGAAAAGCTGCCTGTGGTTACCAACAGCGCTGGGATGGCTGTTCTTGGCAAAAGGCTTGTGAGTAGAGAGTTTCCACAAGAGGAGCACCCTCTGCTTCAGTATGTAAAAGAAAACGGAATTATGTCATAATGGGACCCTTTTGCTTTGTACATGAGATTCCATCCATTTAGACTAGAGGTTGATGATTTTATCAGTCGCTCCTCTGCTGCTGCTAGTTGTACTAAAAGCATGTACATCAAAACTCATTGCAAAGTGCTGGACTGTCCTGTAACCTTATCAGATACAATAACATCTTTTTAATTCAGTCTTAAGCACAGTATGTGTTTTTCCCTGCATCAAGTTCTGACCTAAATCGGTCTCAAATATCAAACCATGGCCTGAATAACTGAAGTTGCTGAGCTCAGACTCATCAACTGGCTTCACTCAGTGTTATGAGACAAAACCGGTCCCAAACACTTAAAGAAAGGGGCTCCAGAAAGGCAGGAGCCTAGCAGTGCCTGGCTTGGAGTCCAGCCCCGGACAGACACCACTGGGAGTATTAATAAACACAGCCACAATATGGCTTTTGTTACTCGAAGGGAGCAGGGGGAGGAAAAGAAAAGGGGAGAAAAATCAGCACACGGACCTTTGTCAAGACCGGCGATACACAAAACACCAAGATCCACATGTACTGAAGGGCCACGCTTTACTCTTGGTATGACATAACCGTATGTTCCACTGCAGCAGAAGAAAATTCATGGGCGAGCTAATACATCTCTGTTGGTGGGTGTGTGGCTCTGCCAAAAGTCACATTTCCACGTGCAGCACCATGCTTTCCTACTTCCCTCTGAGAAAAAAAAGTGAATAAGCCCCCGGGTCAGAATTACATATCGGAAAAAGAAAATTAAAGAAAATAAAAAATTACACAACGGAATACAAATAATAATGATAGTGGAAGGAGTGATGAACAAACTTGAACAGGAATCCCATTCAAAACCATTTGAACTGCTGCTACTGAAAACCTTTCAGTAACACAAACATGTGCCTGTGTTGTTCTATGTTTGTACACTCTGCCGTTGTGCCACGCTCTCCTTAACGCTCTCTTTCCATTTCTCCTTAATTTTCCCAATACCTCTTTTTTGCTCTTCTTTCAGTACTCTCTGTGGGTCTTTCTTACTAAGCACCTCATGCTGTGGATTCTGCCAGCCTATCACATCTTCCTCACTCGCTCTGAAGTCAAGAAGTTTAAATGGAGTGGATGCTTCCCATAGCACAAATTACTTCCGTATCTTCTTCAGTGTTATAATTCTTCAGTGTTATAATTCTGTGGCCACTTTCTTTCTCACACCTTTTCTCTGCCATCTCCAGTGCCCTTTTGACTACTCAGAGGTGTTAAAATAGGGATGCATGCCGAAGGGAAGGAAACCGGGCCAACAGTCCATGACCTGAAATGCCAAAGAAAGAAGACAGGTGTGTTGTGTTCATCTGAACCTAAACCACTGATGGTTGCAGCTTCAGTCACACAAAAGGCCACCACCTTGCCCACCACTCCCTCTTCCAGAGTGATGGCTTGCTATCTAACACAAACCTCTTGCTATGTTTCTGCACTGCTCATTCGGTCACACAGTCTCTCACACACACACACACACACACACACACACACACACACCTCAATAACTTGGAAAAATCCACACCTGGAGAAAAAAAAAAAATGTATTGCAAAAAGTAAAAACAATGTATCAGTGTAGTTAACATGACCAGCTTCTGAACCTCATTGATTTTAGAACTCCAACAGCTACAGGAGAGCAGGCTGAGAACATAACTGAGTGTTTTTCCAACCATGATTCCCACTTCTCCTTAGTTCCTTCTAGCAGATTCCGGTATTCCCCGGGGAAGCTCAAGTGAATCAGAGGTTGGTCGCAGCATTTCCAGACCCAAGTCTGTCTGCTTCTGTGGCTAATAGTTGGGACTTCACAGAAATTTTGCTTTTGCCAGGACTTAAGAAACAAGGGTCCGTTTTCTTGAAGCCTCCTGATCTGATGAGGAGGTGAATTGTATTGAAGTGTGCATCACATGTACTGATGTGATATATTGATGTATGTTTTTTGTACATGGTCCCTGACAAACAAATTCGGTAAAATAAAATGTGTTGTATGGCAGAAGACCTGGGTCGCATGTCATTTCCTGCCAAGTCACTGCCAGTGAGTGTTTACACAATCCAGCAACATTTTGGTGTATTCTTTTCTATGAAAAAAAATTATGTTTTCTGGTTAGGGCTGGACAATAAACTAAATGTGTTGTGTTACCAGCATTATGAATCCCTTACCAACCTCAATTTACGCACATCACAAATCGCCATGAATTGTCTAAATTCACTTTAATTAAACTGAAAAAAGCTACAACAACCAATGATATCTAACCAGAACCTCAACAAACCAATCAGCTCATAGTACAGTTCAGACATCAACCGCTCATACTAATTAAAACAAACACCTCAGAAGTGAGCCAAAACAAGAAAGGAAATGTGGAAAAAATGTGTAATGCACTGGCGTATATATCCACTAACCGCAATTATTACATTTATCGTTGCCAAGATAAATATGACAACTTATCATGATATACATTTCACATTATATCATTCAGCTGATGTCCTGTGCAACAGAAACGTACTGTGACAGAGTTAAATTACTGGGCTAATACAAAGTCACGTTGAGGTGTGTGAATGTGTGTGCAATAAGAAGTACATTCGGGGTAACAATCCCCGGTCTGTTTGCGTCTCCTGGCATTCAGAGCAGGAAGCAGAAACACCTGCAAGTGTGTGTGTGTGTGTGTGTGTGTGTGTAAATTCGTGTTTGTGTGTGTGAGTGTGTGTGTGTGTGTGT
Organism: Sander vitreus; assembly: GCF_031162955.1. NCBI lineage: Eukaryota > Metazoa > Chordata > Actinopteri > Perciformes > Percidae > Sander > Sander vitreus. The sequence continues at coordinate 28,697,661 of NC_135856.1, read as the reverse complement.
ATGGGGAGCACTGAGGTGGCTGTTGTTTTCATGCCAGCCATCCGGATGCTTTCTCTGCCCACTGCTCTTT